>NC_056739.1:129178041-129236499 GCF_019279795.1 Protopterus annectens | reverse complement strand
CAACTGAGCTGTGGTCAGACTTTAAATGACATAATCTAAACTTGCCAAAAAAGTCCTCACTTTGGCTGGCTCTGAAGTCAAGTAAAAAGACGATCAACATAGTATCACTGCAACATCGATCCCCCACCTGGAATGAATGGGTTCAAATGAACTGACAAGGACATAAAGAAGCCAAAAAAGTTACTAGCCTCTTGAAATCCTCTTTTCAAACATAAAGACACCTTCAAGAACTCCATGAGCAGTGCAGGCTGAGTGCAGTGATGAGCGACTTTTGTGAACACAAAATCAGCACATAGCAGAATGAAATATGAAATCAGTACTCTTGTACCCACTGAATCCATTGTGTAAAATCTGTACACATGTGATGGGACAGACCATCCCTTCATGATACATGAAATGATTGTGACTGCAAAATGGTATCCAAACTGTATGGACACTATAAATTTCCACATACAGCTTTGATAATTTAACATACTAAAGGCTGGACTACTAAAACAGAGATCTAACCATTTCCCCATCTGTATCAGGAAGTACTGGATTAGATGAAGCCAAAGTCTTTTTATTTTAGCAAACAGCAGGAGAAACTGCAGCGAGGTCAGCAGTCAAATGAGGAGAGAAACCCATCATATCCAAACAGATCCTATATTTTCTCTTACCTTTTTAGGGACTACTGGAATACATACTGGCATCTTGCAGGCAGTTTTGTAAACTTCTTTCAAGAGCAGTGACAGAGAGGGGATTGTCACAGAATTCAACATCTAAACCTCTATAAATCATATACCAAGTGTAACTCTGGGGTAGTTCCCAACTGCTATTTTCTTTCAAAAGATGAAAGTAAAACAACAGTAAAGACAGGCACAATTAATTTGTGGTTCTGACTGCACAAAACAGTCCTTTGTGTCTAACAGCACACATACACACTGCACTTCTAACAGAAGTGCTAAAAGTTTCCTCAGAAACAGTAAAAACGTATATTTATCAAAAACAACCGAAACACACTGCACAAACAGAAATTTTCACAGAAATTACTGTAAGCACTGACAGAAACAAAATATTTTTTTTTAATAAAATTAGAAAAAGAATAATAAATCTAATAGTAAAATGAGAGGAAGGTGGTCTCCAAATGGGGATTATCTGAGCAGTAAGGCAGAAAAATTAGCATTGGATCCTGTGAAGAGTCAGAGGACTCTTTTTTGGCAAGAAGCAACAGACTTAACATTCACTTCCTGTGACAGCTGAAGGCATATGCTCAGCCAAAATCAGCTGCCAAAGGAAAAGAGAGGGAGGGGAGTCTGAGCTTTCGAAAGCTGGCTGATACTGGGTTACCTTGAGAGATAATTGGAAATGCCACTAAGGCAGTGGGAATGATGAACATTTACGATGCATGTTGACCAGGAAAGCCCATTTAGGCACAGCCCATTTTTCAGCCAAGGCCTGGGGAGAAAATCACCTAAATTAAGGAACAGCAGAGTTTCCTGTGTAAGTTTTCAGATTACAAATATATAATCAAATTAAAACTGAAACTTTCAGACTGCAATTAGAAAACTAGTGACTGATAGTGATTTTAATGAAGTACTGACAGTTTCCTATGAGGCACATATGCAATTAAGTTGATTATGAGAAAGTTAATTGTTAATGTTAAGACGACTAACAAAAAAAGGTACTTGCGTATTATCGCAAACAGATTTTTGCGATAATACCACTTGCTTCCTGGTGTGTGAATGTAACCAGAAATGTATGCAGAATCACACTTGCAATGTTAACTTTATGAAAAAAACATTGTTTAAGTAGGAAGAACAGTGTACAATTTAAAAAAATGACTGTTTATTTGAAGCTATGCGGTTTCCCCGACATCATGTCACTCGTAATACATTTTCTACACCAGTTACACAAGTATGTTGCTCTAAGACATACAGAAAACATCCACAAATATGCTGCCCAAAACATCCAGAAAACATCCACAAGTATGCTGTCCAAATCATCCAGAAAACTTTCCAAGAGTAACTACTATCCATCTGAAAACAAAAAAATAATCCGGTACTGTCAAATACTCCATACATCTTTATCGTAGTACCACCTAACACCATGTGTAATATTACGTTTAGCCTCTGTTGTACAAGTACTTTATCTCTTTGCTATTCTCTAACTTAAATTATTTTCAAATGTTTATAAAATAAAGCCAATAATTTACCCCCAAAATTTGCTGCTCTTGATGTCTTATTCTGTGAAAAATGTATTGTCAGCTTTGGAATAATCCTTCTTGCAGTATGGCAGCAGTTCAACCAAACATTTCCCAGGCGTCCTCGTTTCATTTCCTCATTTCCTGCCATACAACAGCAGTGTAACCAATTTTGAAGTATGCAAAGCAGGATTCACATTTCCGTGTTAATTTAGCTTATGAATTTGGGACAAACTAGGTTGTACCCACAGAAATATCAAATTCAACCTTAAGTTTACTTCCACAATCCATTTTTGAGCCAACAAACGTATTACCGGAACTGAGAAAATCTGGTTGCGATAATACGCAAGTACCCAAAAAAATTAACCCTAGGGTGGAATGTCCTGTGAAAAGATATGCATGAATATGAAGTGCTGATTATCTGAGATGGTGGGGGTACATTCATACTGCAGCTGTGAGGAAATACACTCCCTTAAAGTGGCTTTACAGGAACTAGTGTTTACACTGCATCTTAAAATGTAGAGGGAGACTATTTCAGACCTTAGAAATTAAGATGACAAGTGCAAGTTGCTATGTTCTTTATTAGTGTGAAGGACTGAGGTTAAATTGCAGGATGACAGTATCTTCTTCTTTCGGCTTTAGAGGTCGCCACAGCGGATCAACTATCTGCTCATAATTGGCAGTGGAGTTTTACAGTGTTGAGTTGCCAGCCTGGCGCCCAACCTTCCACAGAAGGCGCACACACACACACACACACACACACTCACTCACTCACTCACTCACTCACTCACTCACTCACTCACTCACTCACTCACTCACTCACACCAAGGGCCAATTTAGAGTGTCCAATCCACCTACTGCATGTGTTTGGGATGTGGGAGGAAACCCACACGACCACAGGGAGGACATGCAGACTCCGCACAGAAGGCACCCCAGCCGAGAATCGAACCGGAGAACCTCTTGCTGTGAGGAAATTAGTCAGTGGAAGGATTTGCATATATCTGTACATTGTAAGACCTTTAACTACAGTATGGTTTAAACAGCAGAGTTTATTTTCAAGCTAAAGCTAATTATTAACTTTAGAGATAAGCAGTGGTGTCTTGTAGGAAAGTAGCCAGACCACTCAAGTTTGCCTACGACAGAGCAGTTTAGGTTAGTAAATTTGGACAGCACCAACACATCCCTGTTGGATGAGCAATTGAATATAGCTGGAACAATCAAACACTGATGGAAGGAGAAAGATTATACTGTTATGAGCTTGGCTGTTGATGTTAGGAATATTCTGATGCAAACAAAACAAAAAAAAAACAAATGTCTAAATTTTCACTAGAACTTGTGGAATGCTTTATTAATACTGTAGCTACATTTTAATGAGGATCAAGTGAGCAACTAGGAGTTTAAAGTTTGGAAACAGTTTAAGTTAGGTATGGTTTTTTTCGGTAAAGAATGATGAAACTGAGGAGGTAAGAAGACAGGCAGGCTGAAACAGTGTGTGTTCGATTTCCTTGATGTTTTATTTTATCTGATCTTACAGACATACACTCAGTAGTAATTGTGGTTGCAGTGAAGAAGTTACCCAAGGGCAGCATTTGCTAGGAAAGGAACTCTGCATGTTTTCTGGGCAGAGTACAGAGGATGACCTTACAAATGTTGCTAGGGAGAGAATATACATTTTGAAGTTGAGGAAGAAATGTAAATAAAAGCTAACAATAGAGTAGGATTCCAGTCATTCTAAGGGGGAACAAAGACTATACCGTAATTGCCAATGACCGCTAACCCTTCCCTTACAAAAACAAAGACCATCACCTAATTTACCTTCCTAAACTCACGTGTTTGCTTCACACAGAACATGAGGTAGAAGTACGCATTCACCAGTTGCAGGGCTATTTCCCTTCTGATTTCCACTCCCAAGAAAAAAAAAAGACAGCTGGATGGGCAGCTTGAAGGGTAAATCTGACATCTTTGGGAAGGAAATGTGTGCTGTACCTAAAGGACACACAGTCCTCATGAAAGACCACATATGGTCCCCCTAAAGCTAATGAAATAAACCTCAAGCTCCTGCAAGAAAAGGTAATGCTCACCACTTAACTTAAAATCAATGAAACAACATGTTTAAAGACAGGCATGCATCAATTACAAACATAAAATCTTAAGAATAAAGCTTTTTCAAAATGACTGCTCACTGATCAACAGCTTCATTTCAGGTCTCCCAGTGTGAAAAAGAAACCAATATAGAAAGGCCAGTAATTCTGCCTATTTTAGTAAAATTCAGTTACTGTCTAGTAAGTACACTGCCTGGAAGCCAGCAAAGAAGAAACATAGAGAACCTGAAAAAAAATCAACTAGAAAATGTTGAAAAAAAAAAAAAAAGACTGGGAAGAATCCTGCAGTGTTTCAGCAAAAAACAGTTTAAGCTTTATCTTTGGTAGCAGAGACATCTTCCAGAAATCCAGAAGAAAAAAATATGTCAAATGTGCTCAGAGCTGACTACATGAAACACAAAGAATATATCAACTCAAATAACAAAAGGCTAGAAAAAACGGAAGAAGCTTTAAACAGCTATTCGAGATGAACAGATAAACTAAAAAAATCAGAGGTTTAAATGAAGAAAAGGCTGGCTGAGTATGAGACTGTTCAAAAAGAGCCGTTTCAAAAAATGGTAGCATTAGGGGACACAGCACGCAGAGAAAATCTGAGAGTTTCTATTATACCAGAGAAAATGGAAGGAATGGACTATAAATTTATGAAACCACAAATAAGTATCTGGTCTGGTATTCCACAGCAGGATTTGCTAATTGTAAGGGCACATCATGTGTATGCTCCGAACCTGGCCATGAGGTTCATAGGTAGGTACTAGGCTATCGGCCCAAGGGCCTACGTAAGCCTAGCCAACAAGGTTCCCTGGCTTAAGCTACCCAAGAAAGTTATTTTCCTGTGCCACTGTCGAGCAGACACACAGAAGTGATCCCCAGGGTGTATTTCCTATTTCCCATCCACTCATCAAGATTTTTCTTGAAGAGTGCTAATGAAGAACTTTGCCTGACATAGATTGGTACCCTGTTCCAGAGTATGGGAAGTCTCTGGGACAGGAATCTATACCTCCCGCACATCCTGTTTATTGTGGTGACAAGGTTTAGGTCCCTAGAACATGTAGCTCGGAGGGATTGGGATTTCTTTAGGTGTAGCATGCCCAAAAGCTCTGGGTTTGACATAGCTTTATATGTTAGACAGATATCACCTCGGAGCAGGCGATATGCTATGGAGTAAAGCTGGAGTTTTTTGAGACGGTCAGTGTAGGGCATTTGTTTGAGGCCAGTAATCCTCTTTGTGAGGTACTTCTGTGGCCTTTCCAGCTGCTGCAGATGTCTTGTAAGGTACATACCAAAAGAGGCATTGTACTCTATTAATGGGTCTAATGAGTGATGAGTAGAGGGAAACAATGATCTCTTCTTTCCTGGATGAGAACCCTTTTATGATGAGGTGTGCCACGTAGAAGGTCTTCCTGACTACTGTGGCGATGCGACTATCAAAGGAGAGACTACTGTCCACCTGGGTTCCAAGGTCTCTTATCACACATTCGGTGTTAAGTAGATTGCTGCCTATGTGGTAGTTCATGGGTACAGAGTTTTTACCAAAGGGGATGTCACCGCACTTTTTGGCATTGAGCTTGTGGCCATGGCTCTGACACCAGGCATCTGTCTCAATGAGGCCCTTCTGTAGGATGTCCACATCATTTGGGGACTTGACTATGGTTCCTAGTTTGCAGTCATCTGCGAACCTCATTAGCCAGAGGCCTTGTGTGTTAGCCTGTACTTCAGAGAAGTAGATACCAAACAGGAGAGGTCCCAGGACGGAACCCTATGGTACTCCACTTGTCACTGATTTGAGGTCAGATTTGGAGTCTGCAACTTTTGTGTGTGTTCTGTCAGTGAGCCAGTTGGCAACCCATCTTGTGACGTAGGGATTTATACCTAGTTTAGCTATAATTCCAGAATGGGGGATGGTGTCGAAAGCCTTGGCAAGGTCAAGATAGGCTGTGTGAACCACCTTACCCTCATCTACAGCTTTGGTGACTGCCTCAAAGAAGTCAATTAGGTTCAGGAGACATGATCTGCCTTTCACAAACCCGAACTGGGTGGGATCCAGAGTTTAGAGGTTACCAATGTCTTTGTTTATGAGTTCCATACTGATACGTTCTATGGCCTTGCAGACCAGGCTCGTCAGGCTAATAGGTCAATAGTTCCAGAGATCAGTGGTGGCTCCCCCTTTGTGGAGTGGGATAACTGTTGCTGTGCACCATTCAGTGGGCACAAAGCCTGATGCAAGGCTATTATTGAACATGGTGCTTAAGTGGGGAGCCAGTTCATTCTGACGTTCGTGTAAAACACAGCCTGGGATGTTGTCCGGTCCCATGGATGCTGTGTTTTTCGCTTTAGAGAGTGCAGCTTTTACCTGCGTAGTTGTGATTACAGGGACTCTGCATTCTTCCTGTATAGATATGGGCCCTTTAGGGGGGGGGGTAAATTTAGCACTGAACCTATCTGCCAGGATGTTGGCAATATCAGTTGGTTCTGTAATTTTCATGCCGTTGTGCTGTAACTCAGAGCAGATCTGGGTGTTGCCATCGAGATTCTTGACAAAGCTACAGAATGCTTTGTGGCTGTCCTTAGAATTAGTGGCAATTTTGTTTTCATAGCTAGCTTTGGAGGATCTTATAAGGGATCTCAGCTTCTTACTGGGGCTGACCAGGGAGCTCCTCCACTCATGGGATATTACTCTCTTTTGCAACAGTTTCTTCCTTCTGTTGTACAGTTTGTTTATGGCAGGGGACCACCAGACTGGTTTACTCTTTTTGGAGGATAGCTTCTTGGTTCTGTTTGGGATAGCACAATCCATGCACTCGTGTAAGTGCTTATAGAGTGCATTTGTGTAGGATTCAGCAGTTGTAACTGCATTGTCCATCTGCATGGGTGTCATGAAGTTGACCACTTCTGTCTTAAGAAGCATGAAGTTGGCTTTGGAGAAATTTTGTACTGTGGTTTCCTTAATGGGGGTTGGGGGCGGGATGTGGATTAGCTTATGGTCGGATCGGACCAACGAGGAGTTGACTTAAGGTGTGGAACACTGGTCACTCATGTTGGTTATGACTAGGTCTAGGGTATTGTTGCCCCTGGTGGGGGTGTGGATAAGTTGATCCAGGGCATTGGAGTTTATGAATTCCAGAAAGCGTTGAGCTAAGGAGTTGGTACACGAGTAGTGTTCCCAGTTAATGGTGGGGTAGTTGAAGTCGCCCATTATTAGGGTGTTTGGTTGAACCATAATATTTTCCAGAACATCAAAAAAAGAGGAGTGGGAATCCTGGGGCATGGTGGGGGATCTGTAGCAAGCTACAATATGAATTGCAGTTTTGCCCAGGAGTTAGTTGCACTTGGATAACCTCGGATGCATTATGCTGAGCAACTAGCCTGGAGGTGTGGATATCCTTAAATAATATGGACACACCTCCGCCTTTTGTGTTTCGGTCCAGGTTATACGGCTGAAAAGTGTTTTACGAGTTATAACCTGGTAGTGCAGGGGTGCTCGCTGGAGCCTTGAACCAGGTCTCAGTAACTGCACAGATGTTCTTCATTTTAAGGAGTGCCTCGAGTGAGTGCATTTTGAGATGCATTGAGTAGCATTACCCTCAGTTTTTGCTTGCCTGTTCCTGTTACGGTGGTGAATTTGTCATTTGAACCTTGCCTAAAAAAGGCACTATAGGGGCAGCAAGAGCCTTAGCCAGTATCTGGAATCCCAGGGGCGATAGGTGCAGGCCATCTGTGGCAAAGCATTGTGGTCTGTCGACCATGTCATCCCAAGCAGACAGATATTGGATCCCCTTAGAATGACACAAGAATCTTAGCCAATTGTTGAAGTCAATCATTTTATCCTTGTATTGCGGTATCATTCTGGGCGATAGCAAAATGCTACTCAGAGCTAGGGTCACACCTGCCTGGGCTACAAGATCGGAGAGCTCTTCCATGTCTCTTTTCATGTAGTCCAGGGAGGTACGTCTCAGGTCATTCACACCAACATGGACAATGACAGTCTCATATCTGTACTTCTTGTGGAGTGACCTGAGTGTGTGGGTTATGTGGCGGATCCTGGCAACAGACAGGCAGCTGACAGTAACCTTCTCCTTGTTTAGCCTGGTGAGTGGGATATCAGTGTGCCTGACTATAGAGTCACCTATGACTAGTGTGTTGGGTATGTTGTTTTGCCTTATTGGCTGTGGTTGAGTGGCACACTGATTCTGCTGGCTATGTGTCATTTGGGTTCTGTTGGGGGATGGAGGTTGCTTGTGTTTCTGCTTTGGAGGTCTCTGTTGCTTAGACAGATTATTATTGAGAGCCTCCGCGTTACTATGTGTGGATTTTGGTGGTATAGATTTAGTGAGACTATGCGATGAGTGTGGTGTGGTGCAAATGTTTACCTTCTCCTCATGACTGTCAAGTTCAGTCTTGGTTAGAGAGAGCTTTACCTCCAGTTTGGCTAGATAAGTGCATTTCTCACAGGTTGTAGTGTTGGGTGCTAGGAGGAGAGGGTTGTCTGCGTACATGAGGCAATTTCTACATTGCCTCAAGATGGCCTGATTCATCAGATAGACAGGAGAGAACACTGGGAGCTGACCCTTGGACATGCCTGAATAAAAAACTATTTTCCTCTAGATAAGTGAGGAAAGTGAGTACAAGAGCTGTTTTTCTCTAAGCAAGTGAGAAAAGTAAGTACAAAAACTGTTTTCCTCTAGGTAGTTAGGAAGGTTGAGTGCTATAGTAATTAGTAGCTTATTTACTGTTTACAAGTTCTGAACAAGTGCTGAGCACGAATAAGCAAATTTAAGTGCTAAAACTAAGAATCTGTATCTGCACTAGACGAGTTACAGGACAGAAACAAGTGCAAATGCAGGCTTTCAAATCAGAAAGTTGACAGAAATTGAAGAGATTGCCCAAACAGCCAAAAACTACAATTTCTGGGGCAGAACCACTCCTTATGTGGTAGACAGGTTACCTAGTGCTTACCACTCCCACTGATAAGCTAGAAGGCTTCCCTCTAACAGAGAAAGGCTTGGGGGGGGGGGCTCAGAAGCTTACATACCGTCTTGGATACAACAAATCTGTATCTGGAACATTAGTTACAGGAAAGATAGGAAACAGGCTTACATTTTTTTTTTTTTTTTTACAGAAAAGTAGCTAAAACAGTAGTAAAAACAATTCACATGCAGTGCAAGCTAACACACTTGAGTATGTAGCAATATTAGACCAAACACAGTTTAAAAAATGTGATTAAAAAGGACTAAAAGCAAGTGCAGAAAGAGTTTATTAGGTAGAATGTGGTAAAGAGATGGCACTGGGGGAGTGTCCCAGATCAAACCTACACTGGGGCGGGCAACTGCAAAAGCCACCAAATTTTAAACTACAAGCCAGAAATAGGGAGGTTGGGTGGGACAAAACAGTTTCAACAGAAATCTAAACAAAAATTAACAGTACAAACTCTAAAAACCAAAAAAATATACTCAGCTCTGTATACTTGCAGATAGATTGGAAAGCAGTCGCTCAGAACAGGGAGACAACAGTTTCAACAGAGATCTAAGCAACAATTAACAGCGCAAACTCTAAAACCAAAAAAATATACTCAGCTCTGTATATTTGCAGAGAAAGCAGTCAAGACCTGTATATGCAATCACACTGCCAGAAAGAGATGATTCTGACAAAACTGTGGTAAAAGGGCAAAGTATTAAAAAACACAGACAGCAGAATGTTTGTAGAAAAGGATTACTCACCGTGCACCAGACATGAGAAGCAAATTTATCCCAGGAATCAGGGAATGTTGAGAGGCAGGTGTGAGATTCAAGTTGCTCTATCCAGCTGTCTTCAGAATATTTTTTCTCATTCCTCCTCCCAAACATTCTGCATGTATTGTTCCCTCAATAACCATTTTCTTCTATGCAATTTGCTCCTACCCTTTTCTAAAAATTCCACTTCCAGTTGTGCTATCTCTGTTACCATATTCACTCCTTATAATATGGCTAGTGTATTCTTTGATTTCAATTTCTGAGTATTTGGCTTTTTGACAGCCACCAGAACTAAACTTAGCAAGGCCTTACTATGTCTAGGCAATTTCAATTTTGTAACACAGCTAAAAAAATAATTTCCTTAGTTACACCAATTTGCTCACCAAGTATTTCTGGCAGAGTATTTTGCAGGGAATTTTTAAAGTCTGCAAACTCATACACTCCCAAAAACATATGTTCACAATTACCTCTTTCTTCACACCTCCAACATTTGCAATTTACCTGAGGAAAAATTATTTGGACTCTGCTTGGGGTATAAAAATAAGTGTTCAAATACATCCAACCAAAATCCTAAATCTTTTAGACTTTGTTACATATTTGGGGGTCATAATTATATTCTGCCTGTTTCTTTGTGAATTGCTTATTCAATCTCTCTTCCCAATCCTTTCTAACCTCCTCTGATCTCTTCCTATAGTTACCGTGCAATATTATTTATGCCCCACTAATTATCTCTTTTTTAACTGCAGTCTCTGTTTTTGATTCTATTAAAAACTCTACCAGTGCTGGTCTTTCATTTAGGACTCTCTATTTCCTTCTCTTTACCTATACTCTGATATCAATCCTTGACATGGAAGGCAATCTCTAACCTGCAGTCTAAATAAATTCTTGGGGTGTTTCCATTCCATTTCCTTTCCCTCTCTAGTGATTAGCTCCCAATGCCTTGCTTCCTTTGCCGGTTTTCTCCAATAAATTCTAGCCCCTCTTGCCTATTGTCTGTATCCCTAAATGCAGCCATCCCTACAGTCAGAATCTCCTTTCTCCATTCCCATGTTGGCTTAGCTCTTAGAATACTTTCTGCTACTTTTTGAATACAATACTCTGCATGATTATTGTTATTTTTCTTAAAGGTCGCATCCAAAATCCCAGTCTCTCCTTTTTCTTGAGCTTCCCCCCTTTCATCATCTTCCCTTTCCACTTTGGATTATAATTTTCTGCTTGTGCCTTAACTGTGTTGCTGTGAAATACGCTTCAAATCAGGTAATCCAAATCCACCTTGTTCTACTGGAAGAATCAGCTTATCCCACTTGACACTTGCAGTCTTCCCCTCCCAGATAAAATCCTTCAGCTCTTTATTAATTGCTATCCACAACTTCTCTGGTTGATAAAAATTGCCTGACTTGAGTATAAGACTTAAGGGACTACAACATTTTAACTGTTTGCATCTTACTATCAATATCCATACAACAACACTTCCATTTTTTTCAGTTTTTGTATCATCTTTTTAGTCTCTTTTCACATATCCTTAGCTGCCACACTGGAATCATTTTTAATCCACACTCCTAAATACTTTATTTTATCATGTCCCCATAAATATGTATATTGCTCAATCAATTCGTGCATGGGTACATAATTTACCGCTATTCCCTTTGTTTTAGCTTCATTAGTTTTGTATCCAAAAAGATATGAAACGGTCTCAAAATGTTCCACAACACTGTAATGCCCCTTTCTGATTTTGTCAGGTATAAAATATCACCTGCAAGCAGAGCCAGCTCTTCTTAACTATCACACTAAATTATATCCTTGGACTTCTGAGGCCCTTATTTTCTTTGCCAGTGGTCCTAAATATAATGCAAATAACAAAAGGGAGACAGGACATCTATACCTGGTTTCTCTGCTTAAGCAGAAATTATCAAAGAGGATCCCACCCACTTTAATTTTTGCCTCCAATTCCTTATACATCTTTCTAATCAACCTTATTTTATCAGGGAATGCAAATGGATCCACTGCCCTGCTCATACAGTCCCAGCTTACTCTGCTCAAATGCTTTCTTTGCATCACAACCCATCAACAGCATTGGTATTTTCTTACGTTCTGCTTGCCTCTGGATCATCAATGTTCTGTTAATGTTGTCAGATGTTTGCCTCCTCTCCACAAAGCCACACTGATCCATATCTATCAATTTTGGCATCACCTTTGCTATTCTTTTAGCCATTCTAGACAAACACTTTATAATCATGGTTTAGTATTGAAATGTGCCTGTATGAAGCTGGATCCGATGGATCTTCACCCTCTTTACGTATTACAGTTACCACTGCTTTCTTCCAGGATGCTGGCACTTCTCCTCCTCTTAAAATACTGTTAAACAAAACCTTTCAGATATTTATCAGTTTTTCCCTCCTAGCTTCCAAACTTGCACAGAAATACCATATATTCCTGGGGACTTTCCTGTAGATTGGTTACACATCACCACTTTCATCTCATCTCCTACTAGCCTGTTAGTAATTGAGCTTCATCTACCTCTAACCTTGGCATATTTAATTTTTCCATAAACATTTCTATTTGTCCCTTTTGTTGATTTCTATATTTCTCTGCTTTACACAGATTCACAGAATTTCCCAAATATTTCTAATACTTCTACAGGATCTCTTATCTTCCTTGTTATAGGCTCCCTAAGCTTGGCAATAGCCCTTTCTACTTTCTGTTGCCTCAGTCATTGTGCTAAAAGTTTTTGTGCTCTAGAGTTATCAAAAAAAAAGTTGCTTAACAGCAATCTTTCTAAACTCATGCATACTATTCAAGGTAATCCCTTATTTTGTGTTTAGAATTCTGTAGTTGCTACTCTTCTTGTTCTGTGGGATTCCCCCTATTTTTCAATACTTAAATATTTATCTCGTTACCTCTTAACCACATCTCTCTTTTTTTTATTTCTACCCTATTTTTAAACTCCACTTTAATTTTATCCCACTTCCTAGCTATATTTTCAGAAGAAATTTCTATCTTCACCAACATCATCTGAATAATTTCCACTACCCATTCCTTAAATTCCTCTCTTTTATAGGTGGGAAAGTGCCAGTGCTTCCTTTTATTTCATTAACCTCCATTTTTATTTTAGTTATTATTGGTGCATGATCTGACACAGTTACTGGGTGTGTATCAAGGCCTTGAATTATATGCACATGTTCCTGTGAAATGTAAATTCTATCTAGCCTAGCCCTGTTTTTTGTATCTTGGGGAATATATAAATTCACTGCAAATGCCTACTACTGAATTCACATCTTCCATGTCAAACATTTTCAAACGTTTGTTCAAAAATCTACCCTCCTTTGTTATATTTTCCCTGCTGGGCCCCCCAGACACATCTTCACTGTTGCAGATCAAATTCCAGTCCCCTCCTATAAGAAATACTCCTTGCTGAAAGCGGATTATTTCTCCAAGAATTTTCTTAAGCTTCATTATAGTAGTTTTCTGTGGAATATAAATACATGCTAGTAGCCCCTTAGTACAAATCTACCATAGGTTCATAGGTAGATACTAGGCTATCTGCCCTAGGGCATTTACAAGCCTAGCCAGAGTGTATTTGGCTTCTGCCTTCCTATTAGATTAGCCTACTGTGCCTCTGTAAAGTAGGTCACAGAAGGTACCCTTTTAAGATTAGTTTACTGTGCCTCTGTCTAGCAGGGACACAGAAGAGATCCCAGGGGTGACTTTGCGATTTCCCATCCACGCGTCCAGATTTTGCTTGAAGAGGGTCAGCGAGGGGCTCTGTCTAACATGAATTGGGATTCTAATCCAGAGTGAGGGGAGCCTCTGGGAAATGAATCTGTCCCTCCAGCATGTCCTATTTATTTTTGTGCTGAAGTTTAGGTCCCTGGAGCGTGTAGCTCTAAGGGACTTGGATTTTTTGAGGTGGAGCATGTCCATTAATTCTGGGTTTGACATGGCTTTGTACGTCAGGCATAGATCGCCTCTGAGTAGGCGGTAAGCAACTGAGTAGAGCTGGAGTTTCTTTAGTTGAGCTGCATAGGACATCTGTTTGTAGCCCATGATCCTCTTGGTGAGGTACTTTTGGGGTCTCTCCAGTTGCTGCAGGTGTCGGGTAAGGTACATCCCAAAAGGGGCATTGTATTCAATTATGGGCCTGATGAGTGATGAGTACAGGGGCACAATGGCCTCTCTTGATCTAGATGCGAAACCTTTCGTGATAAGGTGGGCTATATAGAAGGTCTTTCTAACCACTTTGGCAACGTGATTATCAAAGGAGAGATTACTATCTATGTTGGTCCCCAATCTCTATTTACTTCTTCTGTACTTAATGGATTACCACCTATGTGGTAATTTGTGGGCACCTTGTTTTTCCCAAAGGGGATGACTATGCACTTTTTAGCAATTAGCTTGAGGCCGTGGCTCTGGCACCAAGCATCCGTCTCTGAGACCCTTTTGGAGGATGCTTGTGTCAGTTGGAGATTCGATTATGGCCCCCAGTTTGAGGTCATCTGCGAACTTTGTCAGCCATAATCCCCCCGTGTTAGCCTGAACCTCAGAGAAGTATATACCGAACAAGAGAGGTCCCAGAACTGAGCCCTGTGGGACGCCACTTGTAACTTGTTTGGATTCGGACATGGCACCTGCGATTCTGACCATGTGGGTTCTATATCTGAGCCAGTTTGCAACCCATCTTGTGATATAGGGGTTGATATTTAAGCTGGTAAGCTTATTTATGATGCCCGAGTGGGGTATTGTGTCGAAGGCTTTTGCGAGGTCCAGGTAGGCTGTGTGGACTACCTTGCCCTCATCTATGGCTTTGGTAACTGTTTCAAAGAAATCAACTAGGTTTAAGAGGCAAGATCTGCCCTTAACAAAGTTGAATTGGGTAGGGTCCAGTGTATGGAGGCTCCCAATGTCTTTGTTTATGAGTTCCATGATAATACGCTCCATAGCTTTACAGACCAGACCAGTCAGGCTTATGGGGCGATAGTTTCCGGGGTCCGTTGTGGCACCACCTTTGTGGAGTGGGACCACTGTAGCTGTACGCCATTCTTTGGGTACATATCCTGTAGTGAGGCTAAGTTTGAACAGTGACTTAATGTGAGGGTTCATTTTTTTCTTGGAGCTCATGTAAGACACAGCCTGGGACACCGTCCGGTCCCATAGATGCTGTGCTTTTTGCTTTGGAGAGGGCAGCTTTCACCTGTGCATCTGTGATGTCAGGGAGGTTACATTCAGTTGGGACAGGCATTTGCTCCTTTGGGGGGGAAGGGGGGGGGGAGAGGTTTGCGCTGAATCTGTCTGCCAGGATGTTGGCTATGTCTGTAGGTTCGGTATATTTTGTACCATTATGCAACAATTCAGAGCATACCTGGGAGTTTCCACCCATGTTCCTGACATAACTAAAGAAGGCCTTGTGATTATCTTTAGTGTCTAGGGCAATTTTTCTTTCGAAGCTGGCCTTTGATGATTTTATGAGGGATCGAAGTTTCTTGCTAATACTGATCAGAGATGCCTTCCCTTTTTGGGATTTTGCTCTGTCATGTAGTAGCTTCCTCCTTCTGTTTTATAGCTTATTTATGGCCGGGGTCCACCAGACCGGTCTTCTGTTTTTGGAGGAGTGAGTCTTGGTTTTATTTGGAATAGCACGATCCATGCATTCCTGCAGGTGCTCATAGAATGCATTTGTAAAGGATTCTGCGGATTGGGCTGTATTATCCTCTGGCCCAGGGGCTTTGAAGGCTTCCACCTCAGTCTTGAGAAGTGCAAAGTTGGCTTTTGAGAAATTCTTTACAGTGATTTCCTTGGTTAGGGGTGGGGACGGGATATGGATGTCCAGGGAAATTTGTTTATGGTCTGATCTTACCAATGAGGGTTTACCTCTGGTGTGGAACATAGAGTCCCCATGTTGGTGATGACCAGGTCCAATATGTTGTTCCCTCTTGTGGGAGTGGTGACCAGTTGTTCTATTGCATTAGAGTTTATAAATTCAAGGAACCGTTGGGCGAGGGTGTTTGGGCTTGAGCAGTTTTCCCAGTCAATGCTTGGGTAGTTGAAGTCACCCAATAACATAGTGTTTGGAGAGACCTTCATATTCTCCAGTGTTCTCAGGAATGCCAAGTGGGGTTCCTGTAATAGGGAGGGTGTTCTGTAGCAGGCTACAAACTGAAAGGCAGTTTTGTCCGCTGTTAGTTGCACATGGATGGTTTCCGATGCTTCGTGCAGTGCCACTAACCTGGAGGTGTAGGTATCTTTGATGAATATAGATACTCCCCCTCCTTTTGTGCTTCGGTCTGAGTTTTGGGGCCGAAACACATGGTATGAGTTATAACCTGGTAGTGCTGGGGTGCTCTAAGGAGCCTTGAACCAGGTTTCTGTTACTGCACAGACATCAATTTTCTCCATACTGAGGAGAGCCTCGAGTGCGTGCATCTTGAGGTTTAGACTTCTGGCGTTGAGTAGCATTACCTTTAGTTTTTTTATCCTTGGGTTGTCTATGGAGGTGGGTTTGTCCTTTCAGCCTTGCCTAAAAAAGGCACTATGGGGGTGGTAAGAGCCTTGGCCAGTATACGAAAGCCTAAGGGTGACAGGTGCAAGCCATCCCTAGCGAAGCAACGTGGCTTGTCGAGCATGTCATCCCAGGCTGACAGACACTGGATCCCCTTTGAATGACACCAATACTTTAGCCAATTGTTGAAACTGATCATTTTGTCTTTATACTGTGTCATCATTCTTGGTGAGGGCAAGATGCTACTCAAGGTCAGGGTCATACCAGCATGGGCTACATGGTCAGAGAGCTCCTCTATGTCTCTTTTCATGTAGTCCAGGGAGGGACGTCTCAGGTCATTCACACCAGCAAGGGCAATGACAGAGTCATACTTGTATTTGCTTTGGAGTGACCTGATTGCTTGCGTTATGTGGCGGATCCTGGCACCCGACAGGCAGCTTACAGTGACCTTCTCCTTGTTCAGTCTGGTGAGTGGGACGTCAGAGTGCTGGACAATAGAGTCCCCTATAACAAGTGTATTTGGTGTGCTGTATGGCCTTAAGGGCTGTGACTGTGAGGCACACTGATTTTGTGAGATATGTGATTCGTGGGCATTGTTGAGGGGTGGCTGTTGCTTGGATATCTGCTTAGGAGGTCTTTGCTGTTTAGGCAGATTTTTATTTAGAGCCTCCGAGTATATTTTTGTGCGTTTATGTGTTGGGTATGCAGATGCAATAGGTCTGTGTGAGACTGGATTTGTGGTGTGGGTGGTTACCTTTTCCTCCTGACTGACTGTGCCAGTCTTGGGTTGAGAGAGCTTTGCCTCCAGTTTGGCTGTGTAACTGCATCTCTCACATGTATTAGAGTTTGTTGGAAGGAGGAGAGGGATGTCTGTGTACATAAGGCAATTGTAACATTGCCTCAAAATTCCCAGATTCACCAGCTGGACTGGAGAGTAACCATGAAAGTGACCCTTGGACATACCAGATTAGTATAGGGAACTGTTTTTTTACTTGATCAGGAAGGACCAAATCGGGAGTCTAATACTTATGAGAAGTCAAGGAGGGTGTAGTGCTTTATCAACTTTATCCTCTTCTATCACTACTGGAGCTCCTCTTGCAATGAATACAAGTACTCCTCTTTTCCTTTGCCCCAGGTATTCCCAGATCACATGTCCCCTTTGACAAATCCCATGGATACCCCCCACAGGAGTAAGCTCTACAATAATCAACATCTGGTGAAGGCTCCAATGGAAGGAAAAAATGGTTGAAGCTGTGACGACAGAAGGTACTGCCAGCTATGCCAGGAGAAGTAGGGCAGTAGATGTGTAACATATGCCAGCACAGTTGGCTGGAATTTAGTAAAGAATTATATATTTGAATATCAAACTGATTTGTACAGATGTCTGTGCTGGAAATGTATGTGTAAAGCTGCTTGTGTTAAAAATGTATCAACAATGTGCTCTGCTGGGCAGCAAAGAAATGTACGTGCATTATTTTAACTGCTTAAATGTATATACTGTAACAGAGGATACTGGAAGAGAAGAGGTTAATCTCAATCCACCTGACTTTCAGAAATAGTAAGAAATTTAAATTACTGGGCCTAGGCCATAAAGATGTTATCCTCAGTATGAAAGCAGTCAGAGAGAAAAAAGTCTGTACTAGGAAGCTTCCTGCATTGTCACTGGGGTGAACTAATTGCTACTCTGACAGGGTGGAGGTTTACAATTGTCTTATGACTTCCAGGAGCTGCAGCAGATCTAAGCAAGGCTCTGTTGTGTATCGTAATGACACCTATGTAACAATCTTAACAGCTTTATCAATGGGGGGGTGTTGCATGGGAACCAGAACTCAGATGACCAGATGTATGAGATATCATTCTCTGCAGAAATTATGTTTTAATATTAGAGGATATTGAAATCTCATGAGCAGTCTGTTTCTTGGAATCTGACACAGAAGTATCCCTCACCTTCTTCATCTTGCCTTGCTCTAATAAGTGACCATGGAGAATAATCTTCTAAATCAGTTAGGAAAATATAGTGAGAATAGTTAAGTATTGTTTTTCTGCAACTGTGAGAATCTTTCCAGCTGTGTTATTTTTAATATTTCCGGTGACTGGAACTCTGGTGTTTACTATAAACAGATATTTAGCATTTTCATTTTCTTTTATTTATCATTAAATATATTTAAACTTCTCATTGTGGTTGGTACTTTTAGAAAATATTTAACTTTTGAGAGTATTTGCACACATTTATTTGGTGATAACTCTGGCCACTCCTGAAAATCTTGCTGTTTGGTCAACATTACCATTTGTATTCATATTAACTTCACTCAGTATAATTGGATATCCTTTAAAGAGCCTTGCAGTAACTGACTGGTGGCAGTCTGGGCAAAGCTGGAAGAGCGGGTAACCTGTGCCAGCCTTTCCCAGATGTGTGTGTGTGTGTGTGTGTAAAAATTAAATCTCAGTGTGCATGTGTGTGAGCTACTGGGAGCAGGGCCACAAACCACTGGTTTCACAGAGACAGTGGTGGGGCTGAGGACTTAACTTTACAGCTGTGCCAGTGGGGAGCCTTACTGAGGGACCTTGGGAGAGACAGAGAGAGAGAAACCCAAATCCTGGGCTGAGTGTGCTCCCTGTGTGCTCTTAAGGGAAACCGTGCTTGATGCAGAGAGGCCTTTATCTGGAAATACTGAGTGTATCCATTTGTGTTCCAAGTGAATGTCCCTTTCCAGTGCCAGTGGTGAGGATTCAGGCTCCTTAATTGCTGGCCCAGAGTGGGGATGTCACAAAATCCTCCAGCCATTGCAAAAAAAAAATGAAAACATATTTTGCAGAGAACAAGCTTCCCTGTACCACCTACACCCTTACCTTAATGTACTAACTTTATGATCACACAGCCATGGGGAAAACTGAAAAGACAAAAAAAAAAACCGTGGATCATTGTCAACGCACTAACATAAACCATGCAGGCAATGACTTTCAATGGATGTCGTGTAGGTCTTTTGCTTGCTTGCATTCCAGCTACTCATAGCTTAGATGCCTTTAGTTAAATATACTCTCTCTCTAAATACATTTTTTTAAATGTTACAGATGTTTAAGACTTCCATTTGGTATACTGCCAGCACCTTAAGTGTTTTAGCAAACTGTTGCATATATATAGAGGAGCTTGATGGTATTCCTACAACTGATGACTATTGTGGGGTCACACAAAAGGAAGCGAGACTCATCTATTGAAAAGTATGAGACAGAAAAACAACAAGATGGAAAAAAGTGTAAAATCAACAACAGAGACTGGTCATATTTTAACATCCGAAGGCTTTTAACCAGACATTGAGAAAACAGGATTCATACTGCAAGCACTTCAAACTAAGGACAAAGAAGCTCTTAAGATATACTGAAAAATGCTATAGCTTTCAAAGTTTATTCCAAACCAGTCTGATGTGACTGTGACACTACAGAAAGCACTGACACATGATATGTAATCATGCTGTAATACAAAACAAGAAAGGAGCTCCAAAAATCAGTAATTGAGGTGCACACATTGAAGTATACTGGTGCAGTGATTCTGAAAAGAATGTAAAACAACTGATTATAAGAAAACAATCCTTGCAAAATACCTGTAAAAGACATCTCACAGAAAAAGAGCTGCTTGCTATAATATATGGATTTGAAAAGTTCAATAAATGTATCTATGGAGATAAATTGTTGATGGAATCATTACACAACATAAACCAATGAAGAGTATATTTAAGTACATTACAAAACACCATTCAAGACTATAAGTATGGTGAGGAGACACTGCAGAAGTATAATCTGTGTAGTATAAACTAGGAAAGGAAATTCATACACCACTTATGCAGTTGTTTATATATACCTCAGCAAGAAGAGGATTTGCATCGGGAAGACCTGAAATTAAACAAGATTATGCCACTTATTCTTCTCAACTGTCCAGAATTTCACATAATATCCAGATTTGTTATTCAAAATTTGGTCTGCTCCTCAAAAATTTGCATTTTTTGGCAAATCATTGAGTACTAAAGTTATTAAATAATGACAGACAGTTTAAACTCCACAGTCTTTAGAAAATGCATGCTAACACCAACCCTGTTATTCTAGTAATTTTTTAAGTTTATCAGAGCGATATTTAAAATGTCACTGATTCTGGGGCTTCTGTCTCCATTATTTTTGGCTTTATCTAGAATTTCTGTACTAAGAGATTGAGAGCTATGGGTACCCACCATTCATTACATATGACAGAAAAGTTCAGTTTCAAAAGTATACTTTAGAACAACCCAGAGATAAGAATTCATCAAGATGTTACAATAAAAGGTTAGTCAAACAAATAATCTGCTTCAAGGAAAAAAATCAACCTCACTTTGCCTTTAAAAATAATAATAAGCCAACTACAAGGTCTGATGTTGAAATCAAATAAAGTAGTAGTGTCCAACCATCTAAAGAAAGAAATTAAGGCAATAATATGGATCAAATTTAACAATAGTTAAATGCAAACCAGTGCTGGTGATGCATTACACTGACAAAGCAAGTCAGTATAAACCATGAAAAAAAGTTTAAGGTAGTTCATTGCTCGTGCGTTCTTTTAAATAACCCTAGAAAGAAAATGATTTCTTACTTAGTACCAGAAGACCATGCAGGAAAGCTAAGAAATGTTCAAGACTTTCTTGCCCATAAAAAGGGAAGAGCTCACTCATCCTGACTATATGAAAACAGAACAGAAATCCAAAAACACTATATCCCAACAACTAACTACATACAAAAGAAAGGGGATGGTGGTTGGGTACAGCTACTGCAATAAGAAGTCAATCATCTACAGTTATAGTAAGTGCATCTTGCACAACTGTACTATGTGCATCATTTGCACTGCCATAGTAGCCTTTGCTATATGGGTTAATTATCAAAAGCCTATTCAACCTGGGAAGTGGAAGGATAAGGATCCAGAAGTCCATGGATAATGGTCCTAATGCAGCCAGTCCGGGACCTGAAAGAGGAATCCAATCCATAATACTTTGTAAAAGAGGATCAAGTTGCTACCTCTAGAATGATTTTAGAATTCACCCCTTTCCAATATGCCACCATAGATGCCAATGCTCTAGTAGAATATGCCTTCATACTGCCTGAAATTGATTTACAATGGTGGGAATAACACATGGCAATAGCAGAGAATAACCACTTGCAAATGGTCTTTTTTAACACTGGTTGTCTCCTCTCTGTCCCCTGATAAGAAAGAAACAGCTGATCACCTTTTCTAAAGGAGACAGTTCGGTCAATACAGCATCTGGGCTGCCTATGCATGACTAGAGTAAGTAGAAGCCTTTATCCATGGTTCTGAGGATCTGGTTAAAAAAACAGGAAGAGTCATGGCCTGATACAAAGTACACTCAAACAACTTTGGACATAAATGAGGGATTTGTTCTTAATGAGATCCCATCTCTAAAGAAGACCAGACAGGGTTCACCCACCATGATTGCTTGCAACACAGTTACTCCTCTTGCAGATGTCAAGAGCAATAAGGAGTACAGTCTTCCAAGTGACTGAACTTCAATCTGCCTGATAAGCTGATTCAAAGGTAGACGCAGTTAACTTTTACAGTACAAGGTTAAGATCCCAGAAAGGAGCAACCTTTTATCTAACAGGCCTAAGACGTAAACCTGGTTCAAATTAGGAGCAGTCATAGAATCCCCCACCAACACTAATTTCTCCTGGAAGGGCTGACAGACAAAAAACTTATTTCAGAGACAACTAAATGCCAAGAAATGCATAACAGTATCCTTTGGGAAGTCATCCACCCCTGCTAACTATCATAATGGCAACACATTCCTAACAGCAGTCCCAGTAGTTAGGGACTTGGGGAAGCATGTAAAAAAGAAGTTATGTACTTACCATAACGTTCCATGTTTGTAGCCCATCTCACCCTTCATTCTTTACATATGGGATCGGAGCTGATCCTCGGCTCCGACTCAGCCTATTTACAAGCTGGAAGACTTCTGGTTGGCTCGTGGCTAGGTAGGTTTCCCATGGTGCACCAGTACAATCCCCAGATCTTGTTTGCAGCTGACTAGAAGAAATAACAACAACATACAGAAAGAAGCCAATACTAAAAGGTCTTCATAAATAATGAAATGAATATTTTTCTATCTCCAGGTACTTCCAGGATGGGGGCAGGAGGGCGGGTTCGTAAGAATGAAGGGTGAGATGGACTACAAACATGGAACGTTATGGTAAGTACATAACTTCTTTATGTTCTGTAGTTCTATTTTACCTTCATTCTTTACATATGGGACAGCATCCCTACTACCTTATTCTTGGGTGACTCAAGGAAAAATACTGTTGAGTACCGCGGAACCAAAAGATGCTCTACCCCTGGAGGTTAAATCCAATTTGTAATGAGTAATAAAAGTGTGAAGGGTAGCCCAAGTAGCAGCTGCACAAATATTATCAAGTGGGACCCTGGCTTGAAAGGCTGCAGAGGTACACTGAGACCTGGTAGAATGAGCCTTGATTTTAAAGGGTAAAGGTTTGCCCTCAGAATTGTAAACATACAGCTAGAAATCCAGTTAGAGAGAGAGTCACTTTGGAAACTGGTAAGCCCAACCTTGATTTCGGAAAAAGAAATGAACAACTGATTTGATTTTCTGATGTCTTTAGTCTGGTGCAAATAAAAACGTAATTGTCTATGGACATCCAGCTGGTGAAACCTGTACTCAGCTGCATTGGAATGATTTGGAAAGAAAACTGGAAGTTCTATGGACTGATTCAAAGTGGCATTGATTGGGCTGGCAAAGAGATCGCAGCAAGGCTGTCCCCACCTGCGGAAAAATCTGTTCAGCTGTTTCCTGTTTCAGAGACCACTCGTGAGGCATCAGGATCGCCCGGCTGAGCTTGTCGGCTATCACGTTGGTCATCCCTGGAATGTGCATTGCCACCAGCTGGGAAGATATTGCCCATTTACAAACTCGCATGGCCTCTTGACAGAGTGGGTAAGATCTGGTTCTGTCCTGTTTGTTGATATACCATACTACCGACACATTGTCTGACTGTATTGCAATAGTCCCTAGAGGAAGAAGGTTGTGCAGTTCTTGCAATGCCAGGAGCACTGCCCTCATCTCTAGAACGTTGATATGCAGGTGAGCCTCATGATCTTGCCATGTGCCTTTGACAGTCCTGCCTAGATAATGCCCCCCCCACATCTGTGAGGCATCCATGGTCACAGTGGCAACAGGTTGGCGGAAAACAAATGAAGCGCCCGTGGTCAGTTGATTGGGTAATGTCCACTAAAGGAGGTCCTTCTTGCAAGATTCTGTCAGCAGAATGTGATGGGATAATGGAAGGTGCTGAAAGGACCATTGGGACGACAGAAGACACTGAAGAATTCTCATGTGTAACATGGCTAGTGGCACTAATAGTATGGTGGAAGCCATGGTCCTAAGGAGCTGCAGAACAATCTTGGCTTTGACCCTTCATAAGGGGAGAAGACACTGAGTTTGAAGAACCAGGTTCTGTACCCTTTTGGCAGGAAGACGAGCCACCTTGATTACTGTGTCTATCTCTGTGCCTATAAAAATCACAGTTTGAGAGGACAATAAGGCAGATTTTTCCCAATTTATAGATTCCCAGCTGGGCACAAAGCTGAATAGTAGCGTCCCTGCTCTGAAGGAGTGGATGTCTGGTGGGGGCGGTCAGGAGCCAGTCGTTCAAATATGGAAACACCTGGAATCCTCGACGTCTCAGGTGAGCTGTCACTACTACCATACATTTGGTGAACACCCTGGGGGCTGTGGTGAGACCAAAGGGCAGGGCATGGAACTGGTAGTGACTGGCTCCTAGCCGGAAGTGTAGATGACTCCTTGACGCCCTGTCCATTTTTATGTGGTAGTAGGCATCTTGGAGATCTATTGAGCACATCCATTGCCTTTCCCTAACAACGGGAGTACAGACTGCAGTGTTACCATCCAGAACTTGTCCTCCTTTACTGATTCGTTCAATCTGCTAAGGTCCAGAATGGGCATCCTGTCCCCTGTACGTTTTGGCACTAAAAAGAATCTGGAGTGAGTTCTGGAGCCTATTTGGTCTGCTGGGACAGTTTGGGTGACTCTTTTTGATAGCAACTTGTTGACCTCCACAGTTGCCTGATCTCTGCGACTGGGTGGAACATCTGGGATCTTTTTGGGAACAAAGGGTAGAAGAGAAAAGGGTATGACATAACCTCTGGTAAGAATTATTTGTACCCACTTGTCTTGAGCGATACTTAGCCAGGCTTCTGAATACAAAGAAATGCAACCCCGAGCAGCCCCAGAGAAGCACAGTCAGGCCTCACATCAGGAGCGTTGGTAAGGCCTGCCCCGAAAGGAATCGTGACCTCCCTGGTTTTGCGGGCCGCCCCTGCAACATGTATCATTTCCTCCTCCTCCTCTGCCTCTGAAGGAGGAGTTCACCCTGTGCCTCCTGGAAAAACCTCTGGGACTTCTTGAACCACATCTTACCGCCCCTCTGACCCATAGGGTAGGGTATAGAGGGAACAGTAAAACGTACTCCAACAGCAGAGAGTGTTTTCCTTCTTGCTTGTACAGGGTGAGTGCGTCCTTTACCTTGGATCCAAACAATGAGGAACTGTCAAAGGGGGCATTGGTAAAGGTAGACAAATGGTTCCGCAAAGTTACACAAATGCATCCAGGAATGACACCTCAGGGAAATTCCTGAACCCGCTGCTCTACTCGCTCCATTGGTTGCATATGAAATAAGTGGCATGGAAGAGTTAATGATAGAGTTTAAGGTGGACAACTGGGCAGAAACCTTGTCAGGGACTCCCTCAGTACATGTACCTTGTACAGTCTCCTAACTCTTTAAGGAGATCTCTCTGAAGCCTCAAAGTGAGTAAGGTAATTTAGCGATCTAAGGGTAAATGCCGCTGAAGAAAAGATATGCTTCCTGTATCTGTCCATCGTTCAGGACTCTTTAATCAGTGGATGAACAGAAGGAGAAGTCTCAGCTAGCTCCTTCTTAGTGGCCACCGCCACCACCATGGCATCTACAGGCACAACTTTAGATAAAAAGTCTTTTCCTGGTAGGGGAGAAAGGAACTTGTTCAGTCGCCTGGGGACCGGCTCCAAGGCATCAGAAGTATCCCACACCTTTCGACTAACTAAATCCATCAGTTCGTCTAAGGGTGGAGACACCCAAGAGGCAGAAGGTTGAGACCCGAAAGCCTTCAGGTACACCGACTCCTCATCAGAAGGGGTGACAGTGGGCCAGTCGCACCTCTGTTTAAGGATCTCCAGAATGTCTACGAAGGAGACATCATCAGAGGATGAGACTTGGGGGACCCTTCCAACTCATCGAGGTCAGTGTCAGATGTCAAAGACTCATCCTGTGAGTCGACATGTATCCTCTTACAAGTCTTCTTCCATGGGGGCTCCTCAGAAGGACATTCTGGGGAGGTCTCGGAAGAGTGGGGGCCACCAGCCGGTGGCTCCTGCGGCTGGGGATCTCTGCTGCCACCGGAGGGAGAAGGAGCTGAGACAGAAGTAGGTGCTATAGGGGGAACAGTGCCGGTACCTCTGGTAGGAGCTGATGATCGGGACAGCACACTAATCATCATCTTGAATGCTGACCTCTCTGGCTCCAAGGACCTCCCCAACTCTGCGGAGACCGAGGATGTCGTCGGCGTCAGAGCCATCGGCTCCAAGATAGAAGCAGGGTCCGAACTCACCCTAGCCGATGCGCCGAGAAGAAGACTTGGAACCAAAGAAGTTCGGTTCCAAGCTTCCCTGTCGGGGCCAACTGGAGAGCTTCGGCCCCTTGGATACTACGAACGGCACCAAAAGTATCGGAGCAGAACTCTGCTCCGAAACAGCCACAAGGGGAGCTGGAGCCAAAGGTTCCACCGGTGGTACCAAGCACTCCATCTCCTAAAGACCAGCATGGCTCGGAGGAGGAATGAACACAGAGGGTTGAACGGCCTCGAGTGGCTAAGGAGCCGACTGGGTTGGAGCCAACAGCAATTTAGGCAAAGCAGACGACTTCTAACGTCTCAGCACTACCCTCTCCACATCTTCTGATAAACTCCTGGAAGACCTGGATGACATGATAGGAGATTGAGATCTGGGAGGTACAGGAGACTTCAATAACAAGGAGGCTGGTAGGGGGTCCATAGACTGGCTCCGAGAAGCAGTCTCAATAGTCTTAGCGGTTGGCTCCGAAATACTTGGAACCGACCCTGCAACAACAATACCGCTCTGTCGGCTCCGAGGTTTGTGGAGCCGATGAGACAGTTTTTGAAACTTTAAGAGGTGGCTCCGAGACACCAGCCAGGGAGGGCCCCTTGGAAGATTTTGACTTTCCCTTGGTAGATTTAGAGGATGACGAGGAACTAGACAAATCTTCCTCGAAGGAAGGTTTAAGAAAACCTTTTAGGATGAGCTTGTTCTTCCTTTCCTGCAACACCCTAGGACTAAATGCATGGCAAAATAAACAGGTCTCCTGTAAATGGATGGCCCCTAAACAGTAAACGCAGTTACCGTGACCATCCGTGATAGACATTTTTTGAGAGCACTTAATACATTTCTTAAAGCCGGATAGTTTATGATCCTTACTCTCTTTAGACATGCTACGGTACAGGACACACACACACACACGGAGAAAGGAAAGGAGGAAGACTAGGTCCTCTAATTTAAATGGGCCTAGCCCTGCAGGAAGGAAGACACCCCATGAGGACTAGGGTCCTCTAAGTTAAACAGGCTTAGCCCGGGCAAGGAAGAGATAGGGTCTTCTAACAGAAACAGACCCAAAAGTTAGAGAAAGTAAAAAAATATCACATTCAACAGGAACAGTAATGAGCGAGAATTCACAAATTCAGGCCTATGTCAAGCACAAACCGAACGTAGTTCTGTTAAGAATATTAGCAATCCAACAATGCTAACAACAAGCTAATAAATTATGCTAAATAACAAGCGGAAAACCACCAAAAACTTTATCAACACACACAGAATAATACTGTGCAAAAGGCGCCTACACTAATCCAATCTAGAAAAACCAGTAGACGGGATACCAATGAAGTAAGAAAAGGCCCAAAGGCCAAAAATTGCACCAAATGGCACAAGTAAAAGCTAACAACTCTAACAACAACTACAATAACTATGCTAACTGATTACTATAAACAGTAACAGTTTTAACTATATAAAACTATTCTAAACTAAACAGCCAAGAAATTTAGTAAAAGTGGAAATAAATGCAATCACTTAGCCAGAGCCAAAGAGAAGCACAACCAAAGTCGTTTATGAGGCAAACGAGATCTGGGGATTGTACTGGTGCACCATGGGATACCTACCTAGCCACGAGCCAACCAAAAGTCTTCCAGCTTGTAAACAGGCCGAGTCGGAGCTGAGGATCGGCTCCAATCCCATATGTAAAGAATGAAGGTGAGATAGGACTACAGAACATCAGTAAGCTAGTCTTTAACCACCATGTAGTTTCAGTAGTAAGGAAATCATTCTATGTTGGGTAGCTTCTAAACAAATGCATGGCATCCAGGTCCAAGGAGGTCACTGTTTCACTATATTCAGGATTCATAGAGTACAATGCACCCTTTGGTATGTACCTAACCAAGCACATCCAACAACTGAAATGTCCATCCGCACTAAAAGAATACAGGGGATAAGTAACATGTCCAATGCAGACCACTTCTAAGCCCTATCCCTGTATTCCATCTCCCACAGACTGTTCAGGGGAGATCTTTGACTGGCATACATGGCATTGTCAGAACCTACCCTGATGGACCTCACTGCAAAACAAACTGTATCAAAATTAACCATTTTAAAGACTTGCACTTTGCCTGTGTAAACAGGACCTGTTAGACATACAAGTATGTATCCCAGAGACTACCCTATCTCTGGAATAGGCTCACCATCCATGTGAAGCAGAGTTCCTCCCTAATCCAATTCAAGTGTAGTTTGGGCAACTGGATGGGAAAGAGGAAATTCATTTCTGGTTTGGCACTATGTCTCTAACAGACACAGGCAGCCCAAAATGTTTTATCTTAGAGGCCACTGCTTCCACTTATCAAGGGTACCAGAAATCATCAGAGATTTGGGATGCAGGGCTGGGCTTAAAACGCCCTAGCGGTCATTAGCCTAGTACACACCTATTAAAAACTGTTTTACAAGAACAGAGAAGAAAGGGGAGGATCCATAGTCAAACATGTTGAAATGGCAAGATGATGTCTCTTAAAAGTGGAACAATACAGGCCAGAGGAAAATAACATACACAAATATTATGAACCAGTGGCACATAATCCCTAATGGGACCCTGGTTACTGACTAGGCAGCAACTAGAAAATTTGGTCCACTTAAGATTTCCTCATATCAGGCTTTCTTGCCTCCTTTAATACCTGTTGCACAACCACATGAAAGAGGTGCCTAAAGAAATCAAAACTGAATCATTCAGGCAATTAGCTGCCGTTATTTTGAGACTGAGGTGTATCAAACTCACTGACTTGTGTGAGTTAGGTCCAGTCTGTGAGGAGGCTTGTGCTAACTGCATTTAGCCAATTCCAAAAGAAGGGAAAATGAATATTGTCTGGGCCAAAATGGGAGTCATCACAATGACTTTTTTGACAAACATTCTGAATCTTCAGACTTACCCTGGATATCAGTGGAATGGGTAAAGACATGCATAGAAAAACATTCATGACGACAAAAATGAAAATGCATCTGTTTTTCAGGCTTGCTTGCAAAAGTTATAGAGCAAAGTTTGTTGTTGATCTTGAAAGGAGACAGCCAGATCTTTTTGCGGTGTTCCCTTCAACTGGATAAGCTCCTGGAAGACACCCACCTTTTTTTTTTTTTTTTTTTTTTTTTTTTTTTAACTTCCATTTGTGAGGGTCTGTCCTGGTACTACTCAGCTTGTCTGCCACTATATTTTGCCCTGACAGAATGCAAGAAGTTGGAGGTTAAAAACTGCTGTAAAACTAACTCCCAAACCATCATAAACAGCTTGCACAGAGGATACAACTTGGTGCCTCCATCTGCTTATGTACTGTGGTGGTGTCTGTAATCATCTGAAGAGATCCAGGGGACCATAATGAAGAAGAGAATTCAAGATATGGCTCACAGCCAACATCTCTGACATTTAAGCACTCAGGCTCTGTCTGAGGCATTCCACAGGCCTTACACCTCTATCCTGACAGAAACTGCTCGCTAAGCAAAATGTGAGGAGTCTGGAGTTACAAAGGAGAGAATGGGACACCTGGATTTAGAGCTATTTGCTGTCTCCACCAGCACAGTCCTTTTATTACAAAGCCTAAAGTTGGAATCTGAAAGCCCACAGGATGATGATGTTGGCTCCGTGTGCTTTCCAAAAACTACTGAATTATTCTCATATACAATCTTGTGAGAGGAATCATAAGAGTCATAGAAACCATAAGCCCTAGAATCATGAAATATTTTCTTGCAGAAGTCTGAGACTGACTGAAGAAGCTCAAGAAAGTTTCCAAATAAAAGTCCACCTTTGCCTGTGTAAAAAAAAAGCATTTTAACTGATAAGTGTCAAGAAGCCAGAGCAGAAACACAATCCTGTGTGATGGAATCAATGACGATTGTTGTACACTTATCAGGAATCTCAGATTGGTAAGGATATGAAACCCATGTTAAGGACTACTTATATCTAGGAAAAGACTGCAAAATATGTTGGTCATCCAAATAAGGAAATATGTCAATGCCCTGCAGTCAGTAATAAGCTATCTTTCAAGCTAAACACTTTGTAAACATCCTTGGATCTGCAGCTAACCCAGAAGATAATGAAGGAAACTGATAATGTGACATTAGAGATGCAGAATTCTGAGAAATTTCTTGAAGCATGTGGGCATTTGATAAACATCCTTTAGGTGTAATATTACCACGACACTCAAAGGAATGAGGGGTTTAAAGGATCAGCATTTTAAATTTTGGTGTTCACATACACATGGAGAAAGGAAAGATATAGAAATGGTCTTCCTTTGGTACTAGAAACACTGTGGTATTGGAGCAATTGCCCCTTTGATCTAAAGGCATTGGTTCTAGGACTCCTAAGGTGAGTAAATGAAGAACCAGAGGAAAAAAGCTATGATCTGGAGGATGGGGAAGAATTCTGCTAAAAGGAGGTATTTGTATCAAGTGTCAAATGTAACCACCCTGAACCATTTTTAGCACCATCTGTTGCCAAAGGGGAATGTTTCTGGGAAAGATTTCAGTAGACAGGGGCATGAGAGGGGCGGGGTTGGGGATACTAGGCTGGCAAAGTCATTCTGAAACATTAGGCTGTCCCCTTTTTTGGTAAAAAAATCCTTGTTTTTTATTGTTTCCATTGTGCCAACTTTTTCCCCTGTTTGCCTAGGGCTGGCAGAGACTGCTTGTTTTTTTTTTTTAAAGGAAAAAAGATTTGAGTAGTTTGGTATTCGGGGGGGGGGGGTGAAACATCTTAGACACTCCCTGAATTAACTACCCTCATTTCTCAAATTGTTTGTGGACCTGTGCAGCAGAAGGCCAAGCAAAACCTCCTTATGTAATGTGGAATACATTTCACACTTCACTTCATCAGAAAACTTTGGGTTACGTACACAGGCATATCTTTACAACACTGTAATAGTAGACCTAGACACAGTATTTACACAAAAAAGAAGTTATGTACTCTGCATAAAGTTACATCTGTACAGCCGATTTTTCATCTCTCCTCACAAATGGATCCGGATCCAATTTGGACGTTAGCAAGCTTGAGACAATCAAAAAGCTCTTGGATACATTCCCTTACCCACAATGCATCTGTCCCCATTATCTCAGATCTTGTTTGCTAAAATATACACACATATATATATATATATATATATACATACATACATACATATACATATATACATATATATATATATATATATATATATATACACACACACACACACACACACACACACACACACACACACACACACACACACACACACACACACAAGGAAGAAATTTCAGTACTTACACTAGAAGATCTTAAAGCAGACCATTTCTGGAGTATAAGTAAGATAAATCTAACATCCTTTAGAATCTCTCCTGTTCAACCAAGAAACCTGTGGAAGAGGGATAGAGGGAGGGGATGTGAGGAGATATGAAAAAAATCTACAATACAGATGGAACATTATGGTGAGTACATAACTTCTTTATCTGATATTGTCAATTTTTCATCTTATCCTCACAGATGGGACCGAGTTCCCAGCTACCTCTACCCCGGGTGGGCTCACGGGATAATATTTCTCAGAACCATTGCACCAAAGAAGGCCCTTCCCCAAAGACCAAATCTAATTTGTAATGAGTGATAAAAGTATGATGGTTCTCCCATGTGGCTACTACACAAATGTCATCCAAGGAAGCATTTGTCTGAAAAAACGCAGATGTAGCCATAACCCTAGTAGAATGAGTTCTAACAGGTTTGTCAGGCTTCATGCCATTTGAAGTGTAAATAAAAAAAAATACAACTAGAAAACCATTTTGATAAGGTGACTTTGGAAATGGTTAGGCCTTTCCTAGGGCCCGCAAATGCAATAAACAACTGGTTTCTTTTCCAAAATTCTTTAGTTCTATGTAAATAGAAACCTAACTGTCTATGAACATCCAACAAATATTGTACATATTTGCTCTTATTAGTAAAATTAGGGAAGAAAACAAGTAAATGTATAGTCTAATATTTGCTTGAGAAATTACTTTGGGCAAGAAAGGGGGGGGTCTGTATTTATGAAAAACCAAATAAGGAGGTTGGGAATATAGTGCCTGAATTTCGTCTTGCCGATGTGACAGCTACCAAAAAGACAGATTTCCATGAAAGGAACTTAATATCACAAGATCCTGCAGCTTCGAAAGGTCGTTGGACAATGAAGAGTAGAACAATATTTAGATTCCCAAGGAGGAGAGGGATCTTTGTGAGGGGGTTTTAACAACTTTGCCACTTTTAAGAAGGTTTTGCAAAGTTTGTGGGAAAGTAAAGATAAGTTATCTATCACAATGTGAAAATTTGAAATGGCTGCTAACTGAACTTCAACAGTAGAAGCCGCAGCTCCGTTATTGAAAAGGTGAGCCAAATATTGTAGAAGGAAGTCAATGGGAGCTGTGATAGGATCCATATTTGTGTTGTTGCACCCAGATCACAAACCTCTTCCATTTGCTCCTATACAGTTTTTGAGTGGATGACTTATGGGAGGATATTAGGAAACAAAGGACTGGGAAAGAGAGCATAGGTTGTCTGGCAATCAATGGAACTGTAGGAACCAAGCTGTCAGCTTGAGGTTGTGAAGGTTGGGATGAAGCATTCCTGTCAGGTGTGACAGTAGGTCTGGAAGGGACTCCAGAATCCAAGGCTTCTTCATTAGATGGGGTCAGAGGACAATGAGGATTACTGCACTCTTCAACCTGCTGGCTATCTGAAGGAATTTGGGAATCAGTGGAATTGGGGGAAAGCATACAATAGTCTGGGAGGCCAATCATGTATTAAAGTGTCCCTCAGGGACTGGCCCAGTGGGGGAATTAGGGCAAATAAGCTGCTGCATTTGTTGTTTAGGGGAGAGGCAAAGTGATTACAGCAAAGCTGGCCCCACTTGTGGAAAATGTTCTCTGCTATGTTCTGGTTAAAGGACCACTCATGAGGCATGAGGGTGGCCCTGCTCAACTTGTCCACTATGACACTAGACCTTCCCAGAATGTGCATTGCAATCAGAAAGCGGTTGGATGAGACCACCCAATGCCCAGACTCTGAGCGCTTCTTGACAAAGAGGATAAGATCTGGTTCCTCCTTGTTTGCTTATGTACCATACTACCAACATGCTGTCTGACTGGTTCACTACCATTCCCAGAGGAAGAACAGTTCAAAATGTCTGCAATGCTAGAAGCACCACTCTCATCTATGTGGAGCTTGGCCTCTTCTGTGGATCAGGTACCTTGGACAGTCTTCTCCAGATAATGCCCATCCACCCCATCTGGGAAGTATCTGTGGTAACTATAGCCTGGGGCTGAGGGAGAACAAACGGTCAACCTTGAGTCACCCATTCTGATAAAATCCTCCATTAAATCTTTTTTGCATATGTTCATCATAAGAATCTGATCAGACATTGGTTGACAAATTACTGACCACTGAGAAACCAGAAACCATTGCAGAATTCGCAAGTGATACCTGGTGAGAGGGACTAACACAATTGCTGCAGCCATGGATCTTAAGGCTTGTAGAACATGACGTGCTTCTACCTTCCCATTTCTGATTAACCTTAAGTTTTGTCTTCAGATTGTTAAAATCCTGGAAGGAGGAAGTTTGGCAATCATCTGCTTGGTGTCCAACAGTGCTCCTGTGAACTCTAACGTTTGAGTGGGTTCTAGATGAGATTTTTCTGATTTACAGTAATGCCTAATTCTGAACAAAGTTAAGGCATAGTCTCTTGTATGAGCAAGTAGATGGCTGGTTGGGGCAGATATGAACTAGTCGTCTAAATAAGGAGACACCTGGGATCCTTGTCGTCTCAGGTGAGGCACAACCACTACCAATCATTTGGTGAACACTGGGGGCAGTGGCTAGACCAAAGGGCAGTGCTATGAACTGGTAATGACTGGCTCCTAGCCGGAAGCATAGGTGTCTTCTGGAGTATCTGTCCATCTTTATGTGGTAGCATGCATCCTCAAGATCTATAGAGCATATCCAATCATCCTATTCCAGAAATGGGTATGGACTGCGCCGTGACCATTCGGAACCTGCAATGTCAAACTAACTTGTCCAATCTTTTGAGATCCAAGATTGGTCTCCAGTCCTCTGTTTTCTTTGGGACTAAAAATAACCTTGAGTAAGTTCCGAAACACACTCTGGTCTGGGTGGAATTCTTGGATAACTCTTTTTCTAGCAGTTTCTGAATCTGAATGACTGCTTGATCCCCTTTGACTGGGTGGAATGTCTGGGATTTTTTTGATCAGGTTTTTTTGGGTTTTTGGGAATAGGGAATTTGGTAACCCTGGATATTATCCTCTGCACCCACATATCAGAAGTTACCTTTTGCCAGACTCTCCGATGCAGGAATAGTCGACCCCTGATTGCCTTCAGGGGTGGACAATCGGGTCTTCTTACAGGACAGCTGGAAAGGCTTCCCAAAGAAAGATTTCTGGGAACTTTGATTTTGCGGACCTCCTCTGCCTCAAGGGTGACATCTTCCATTACTGTTTCCCCCTCTGCCTCTAGGGCAAAACTCATGTGTGTCTTGGTATGACCCTTGAGATTTTTTGAGCCATATTTTCTCTCTGACTCTTAGGATAAGGTCTCTGAGAGGCCAAAACATGTATGCCCATGGCAGACAGGGTCTTACCTTCTTTCTCACACCTGGAAAGCGTATCCTTGACTTTGGGACCAAAAAATGGGATGTACTGTCAAACCGGGCATCGATGAACAAAGACTTAAAAGGTTCCACAAAATCACAAAGGCGCATCCCAGGCATGCCTATTCATGGAAATGCTGGAACCAGATGCTCTGCTCTTTCCTTTGGCTGCATATGCTATGTGCCTCATGGACGAGTTGGCTACTGAATGTAGGGTGGTTAACTGGGAAGCTACTTTCTCTTTAGCTCCCTAAACTACTGCTCCTTCAAGGGTATCTGAACGACCCTTGATCAGATCTCTTGGCAGTCTGGTAAAATGAGAAAGGTAATTCAGTGTCCATAAGGTAAAGGTCGCTGATGAGAAGACATGCTTCCCACATCTATCCATCATCCTGGAATCCTTATTAATAGGCTAGATTGTTGAACTCACCTTGCAGAGTTCCTTCTTGGTCACTGCTGCCACAACCATGGCATCTACTGCAATCCGTTTTGTCCAGAAAGCCTTATCCAAGGGAGTGGTGATAATTATATTTAGTCTTCAGGGAATAGGCTCGATCGAATCTGGGGTCACCCATGTCTGCCATGAGATCAAACCTATGAGCTCATCGGTGGGCGGAGTCACCCAGAAGGTGGATGGGTGACAACCAAAGGCAGCCAGGTACACCGACTCCTCAGCCAAAGGATTGCTGGACTGCCAGCTGGCCCTTTGCTTCAGAATCTACAACTCTTCCCAAAGGAAACATCTTCAAGGGGTGACCATGGGTATCCTTCACCCTCACTGAGGTCAGCGTCCTCAGTGGCTGAGACCTCCGTGGAGTCCATATGCTTCCTCTTCCATAATCTTTTCCTAAGGACCTCCTCAGTGGGGTAATCTGGGGAGGTATCAGAAGAGTCAGGGGTACCTAAGATGGGTGCCTTTGCGCCTGTGGTCCTGCAGTCCATGTGGAATCTGGTGACAAGAGCCAGGCAGGATATCTTGGTGGTGTATCGGATCTGAGGTAGCAGGTGACTTTTTAGTTGCAATGGCAGCTATAACACTCAAGGCCCCAAAGGCTGACTGCCCCTGAATGGATGAGGACTCTGGCTCCGACAAACGATGTTTCTGGGACGGGGTCCCCTCCAGTCCAGAAGATAGCTTACCTGGGGTTGAAGTCTGAGTCGAGCTTACCTTTGTAGAAGCCCTGAGGTGCATCAACTGCTCCAAAGACCTGGGAGTTGAGCGCAAACTAGGTTCACTATTGCTCTGAGAACTCTCTTGCTTCGAAAATGCCAATAAGCTCCGAATGAATGTCTGAGCCGAAGAAAGGGACATTGTTGGATCAGAAGTCAAAGGCACCAGCATATTGGATCAGACAGCTCCAAAGCTTGCCCTAAAGTCGGAGAAGGAGGAAGAGGGTGAGTGGATGGTTTGGACTGGCTGGAAACCTTAAGGGTCGAGGTCAAGGAAGACTTAGCGATACCCTGCACCCATAAAATCTTCTGCACCATCCGTTTACCATCTTCTTCAGTTAGGCTCCTGGTTGAATGTGAGAATGAAGCAGAAGGGGTTCTAGGTCTCGACAGAAAGGGAGACGGTACCCTTGATGAAACTGGGTCATAGGATGGAGAGTACAGAGTTCTTGGTAATTGCAAAATTAGCTTAAAAGTATTGTTTGTCGGATCTGACATCAATGGATCTGATACATCCTTACCATACAGGTTCGGAGCTGAAGAAATAGGATCCAAGAGAATAGAGATCGGAACCGAGGTCTCTGATCAGATCTTGGATTCACCTGAACTCAAAGATTTTTAAGTTTCTGATTTTAGCTGTGACACAGTCGGCGCCGAATGTAGTCTCTTCTTAACTATGTTCGAGGATCTGGAGGACAAAGAAGAAGCTGGTCTTGAATGAGCTTAGTTTTAGAGGCCGACCCTGATTTCTCTAAAACTCCAGAAATAGCCTCTCCAAAAGCTGAAGGCAACATACCCCTTAGGATGAGCTTATTCTTATGCTCAACTAAAGTTCTATGATTAAAAGAGTGCCACATAGCACAATCCTATTGTAAGCGAAGGGGCCCAAGGCAGTATACACATACAGTGTGAGTCGCTGACTGGGATTTTATGCCCACACTTAGAGCATTTTTTGAAACCAGCCAGTTTCTCATTTCTCCATCATACTGAACAGAGAAAGGCAGAGAAATCTCTCAAAATCCAAACAGTCTCACACACACTCTCATAGAAAATGGGAAACTGTAGAACGTTTTTTTTTTCTTTTTTCTTTTGAACAGAAGGGGAAGACAAAGACTACTAACAACAGTAGTGAAGAATTACCTCAACTGTACAGGGGAAAAGGAGAGTAACCTATAAAAAAAACAGTTATTGTTACTGGCGGGGAGAAGATAAGTAACCTAAATAAAAATGAGGTTACTTTACAGAAAGGGGTACTAGACTACCAGATAAAGCAGAAAAGAGACAAAAAAAATGTAAATTAGAGAATAGTAGAGAAAAATATTTAGAAAAATAAAACCTGATACCAAGAGCTTGTCGATCGGACCACATCTTGGTAAAGCGGCAAATGAGATCTGCAGTAATAGGGAGATATGCACTCTGAGTAAGGGGAGGTATCCAAGAGCTTTTTGGTTGCCACAAGCTTGCTAACAGCTGAGTTAGATCCGATGGATTGGACCTAGACCCATTTGTGAGGATAAGATGAAAAATTGACAATATCAGATTATGCACACCTTTCACAGCATGTTCAGATACACAAGAACAATTAGAAACAATATGACTCTGAAAGGAGCTATCCTCTGAAGGAAGTGAGGTAGAGTATTCCCTCAAACTGTCTGCAAGCCTAGGAGTTCATAATTATACAAGCTAAAGTGGAAGAAAATAAATTTCTGTTATCAAATCTGTTCAACACTTTGCCTTCTTTTTCCTGCTAAGCTGGGGCTGGTATTGACTGATACTCTTTTACCAGATGTGAAGAGGTAGATTTAGCAGCTGGCCTAGATTTAAGATTAAAAAACAAAAAATTCTAAGTCTGAGGTTCTTTATACAATCTACACACCTTTTGGGGCACTGAAAGTTGAGAGTCAGGACCACTACAGGAAGCATGAAACACATCCTCCAAAGCTGGGAAAATGGAAGGGATGGGTGTAGAATGAGGTATACCCACTAGCAATATATATCACATCATCTCCTCAATTCAGGGGAAACATCCATATGTTCCCAAAAAATTACTTCCTCTATCTTGGAAATAGTCTAAGAAAATGAAAATTCCACCAAAGAAGGTGGAGAGGAATAACATTCCTCAGAAAAGAAGTTATGGGTTTGGGAAGCGACAGCAAAAACCACCCTGTCTTTGTTAGGTGACAATGACATTTTCTTCAGAAATTTCTTTACTGACACTGCAATCAGGTAAAGATTTCTGGGCAACAGGACTAACGACCTTTGACAATTCCTGGCTAAGGTAAGAAAAATCATCTAACAGATGTCATGTCTTCAGATGAATAACGTGTAACCATTTATCTGATGTTGTCAATCTTCATCTATTCTTGACTCTTGGGTATTCGGTTCCGATCCTCGGAACTGGTTCGGACATTATACAGCTCGTGCCAGCCAACACACTGTCGAGCTAAGACTCTACCCACAATGCCCCACTCTATATTACCTCAGCTTTCATTTGCCACTGTTATTGCAAGACACATCAGACGATTCTCCTCTCACAGCTAAGTAAATATTTAAATTTATAAGTCTTTCTACTTTCCGTTTTCCCTTTACTAAAGACCTTTATTTTCTCATCTCTATCCACCTTTTCTTGAGCGAGTTAATTTCTATACCCGTTGATATCGTTTCTCCTACTATCGCTGGTATTCCCCTACCTACCGTTAGGTAGTCCCTTTTTTTACCATAGTTGGTAATATTCTCACCTTTCTTACCTAATTTTAGGTAGCTCTATCTACCATTGTTGGTAGAATTTTCTTTCTTCTATCCTTGCCTTGTGTGACGGTGTGACTATGTGACTATAGTTCTGCCTGCTCTGCTGATCTCCCTTGTTTTTTTCCTTGCAGTCAACATGGTAGACAAGTACAAGGACCTGACTGGTTTTAAGCAGTGCCAGGACTGTGGGTGGAAAATGCCTAACTCCAATGGGCACTCTGCCTGTGTTGTTTAGGTGCTCCTCATTTATACCTGGAGTGCTTCCATCTGCCAAGGCCTTCATTACTATGGCCTCAGTAGAATGGAGAAATACATTGATTCTTAAAGGGTTTATTAAGGCTCCCTTTGAAAAAGCCTTATCCATGGCTGATATGGTTTCTAAAGCCTCTGGTTACAGGACTAGTCAGTTAGTACTGACTTCTCCATCAGCACTGACAAAAAAGTAAGCCCTCTTCCATTGATTCCTCCTCAAAACTGAAAGTTAAGGTTCCAAAGCTCTCAGAACGCTTTCCTCCTCACCACCAGCCACTATTTTCTTCAGCTTACCAGTTGATGCTGACATCTCCAACTGCACCACAGCAGAACTTACCCTCTCATTCGGTGCCGAAAAGTGAATCCCTCTACATATCCAGGAGAAGGTACTCTCCTTCCACTGACCCTTTCTATGGTCAGCTTCCTAGTCCTTTTGTGTAAAGGCGAGAATCCCCCTCTGGATTGTCCGTTCAGTCCTCCAGGAGTCTCACTTAAGTAAATGTAGTGAGGTTTGTTCTGGGGTTGAGGGCAGTGCTACTAGAATTGCAAGCCTTTCAATCTGCCCTCCCTCTAGGAACCACTGCAATTCAATAAGACAACATGTCTGTGGTCTGGTACATCAACAAACAGGGCGGAACCAAATCTTACCCCGTGTGGAGAAGCCCCCAGATCCTGGCAATGGGCGATTTCCTCCAACCGCTTTCTGACAGCAAAACACATTCTGGGGAGTTCCAATGTGATTGCAGACAAATCGAGTAGGTGTATACTTCTACCTCACGAGTGGTCTCTCAATCCCAGAATAGCGAGAAAGATTTTTTGTCACTGGGGCCAGCCTTGCTGTGACCAATTTGCATCACCCCAAAGCAAGTGCATTAGCTACTTTGCCCTAATACCGCCCACAAGGGGAGTCCCCATGAGACTCTCCTCTCCGAGATTGGCCCCAGTGTCTCCTCTATGCCTTTCCCGCTCTTTCTCAAGAAAGCAACCAGGTCGAGAAGCAAAATGATCCTCATTGCACCCTATTGGCCTCAACAAATTTTGTTTCCCTTCCTATGGCCTCATCTAGTTCACAGTCCTTGGATTCTGGACTCAGTTCCACATGTGCTGTCTCACCCTCAGGGACTGCTGCATCCCAACCTTCAAAATCTCAAGCTAACAGCTTGGTTCCACCAATTCCACTAGTCGCCAGGCATAATGATTCATCTTCCCCAGTATTGAAAATTCTTCTGGCTTCCCATAGCCCATCCACCAAGAAACTCTACCTCAGTAAGTAGAAGAGATTTTCAATCTGGGAATATGATAATCTCAACCCTTTCTCCACACCCATGGAAAGCATTCTAGAATTTCTAGCCATTCTTTTTGATCAAGGAGCCTCAGCTTCCACGCTTAAGGTTCAATTAGCTGCCATCTCTAACTTTCATAATGGTTTTGAGGATCTCCCTCTGATTTCACATAGATTATGTAAAGTGTTCCTCAAAGGAGCTATGCATTTAAAACCTCCATTTAAAGACCTTCTACCCCCATGGGATCTGTCCAATGTTCTTCAGTCACTGGTGCTCCCTTTCAGCCAGCAGCAATATGTAGCATAAAGTTTCTTTCGTGGAAAACACTTTTTTCTCATAGCTATTACCTCCGCAAGATGAGTCTCTGAGATTCAGGCTTTATGTTCAAATCACCCTTATTTGGTTTTCCATAAGGATAGAGTTTCACTCAGAACCAAGCCATCCTTTCTTCCGAAGGTGGTTTCAGAACTCAGCATTAATCAAACCATCAACTTACCTGTTTTTTTCCCCTGACTTTACCAGCAAAGGTGACTATTGCTTACATTTGCTGGATGTTCACAATTATATTTCTATCTCAGTAGGACTAAAGAATCTAGAAAATCAGACCAGTTGTTTGTATCCTTTTCTGGTCCAACTTTAAGGAAATCAGTCTCCAAAGTTACCTTGTCAAAATGGCTAAGACACTGCATTACGTACATATGTAACAAAAAAAGTCTCAAGTTATCTGTGCCTGTCAGTGCGCATTCCACCAGATCAATGGCAACTTCAGCGGTTTTCCATTCTAAGGCTTCCATGAATGAGATATGTGCAGCAGCAACATGGGTTACTCCACACACAGGTTCATAGGTGTGTACTAGGCTAATGGCCCTGGAGCCTTCACAAGCCTAGCCCATACGATTACCTTGGCATCGTGCCACCTGACCTTAGTTCCTAGTGCCTCTGTCGAGTAGAGCCACTGGAGTGATCCCAGGGTGAATTTTTTATTTCCCATCCACTCATCAAGATTTCTCTTGAAGAGGGCCAGTGAGGTGCTCTGCCTGACATGTTTGGGAAGTCTATTCCATAGCATGGGCAGTCTCTGGGTTATGAACCTATCCCTCCAGCATGTTCTGTTGACTATGGTAATGAGGTTGAGGTCTCTGGAGCGTGAGATGTGGAGGGATTGGGATTTCTTTAGATGTAGCATTTCTAACAGAGCTGGGTCAGACATGGCTTTGTAAGTCAAGCAGAGAGAGCGCCTCTAAGGAGGCGATATGAGACGGAGAATAGTTGGAGGGTTTTTTTCTTTTTGAGTATGCCCATATACAACAAGTGTTTAAGGCCTAGACTCCTCTTTGTGAGGTACTTTTGCGGCCTCTCCAGTTGTTGCAGGTGTCTAGTGAGGTATACGGCAAATGGGGCATTGTACTCTATGATCGGCCTAATGATGGAAGAGTAGAGTGAGAGAATGACCTCTTTCTTCCTGGATGCAAAACCCTTAGTAATGAGATGTGCCACATAGAAGGACTTTCTGACCACAGTGGCAATGTGGTGGTCAAAAGAGAGGTTGCTGTCAACCTGTGTTCCCAGATCTCTTATAAACACCTTCTGTGTTCAGTGTACTACCATCAATGAGGTAAATCAAGGGAACCGGGGTTTCTCAAGGGGGGTGATGATACATTTTTTGGCATTGAGCTTAAGGTCATGGTTCTGACACCATTCGTTGATCTCATTGAGGTCTTTCTGTAGGATGTCAACATCACTTGGGGAATTAATAATAGCTCCCAACTTGCAATCGTCTGTAAACTTTGTCAGCCAGAGTCCCTTCGTGTGGGCCTGGACTTCAGAGAAGTAGATACCAAACAGGAGAGGACCCATGACCGAACCCTGTGGGACTCCACTCGTGACTGGTTGGCAGTCTGACTTGGAGTCAGCTACTTTCACACTGTGCGTTCTATCTGTGAGCCAGTTTGTAACCCACCTAGTGATATAGGGGTTGATGCCTAGCTTAGTGAGTTTTTCTATGATTCCTGAGTGGGGAATGGTATCAAAGGCATTGGCCAGATCAAGGTAGGCTGTATGAACCACCTTGCCTTCATCCACAGCTCTGGAGACCGACTTAAAGAAGTCGACCAAGTGGAGCAGGCATGATCTACCCTTCACAAAACCAAACTGAGTAAGATTCAGAGTTTGGAGATTCCCTATATCCTTGTTTATTAGGTCCATGATGATGTGTTCTATAGCTTTGCATATCAAACTCGTCAGGCTTATGGGGCGATAATTCCTGGGGTCTGTAGTTGCTCCTCCTTTGTAGAGAGGGATGACTGTAGCAGTCTGGCATTCAGTAGGGACAAAGCCTGTGGTGAGGCTGTGATTGAACAGGGCACACAGATGAGGTGCCAGTTCACTCTTTAGTTTATGTAGAACACAGCCAGGAATATTGTCATGTCCCACAGAAGCTGTATTCTTGGCCTTGGACAGTGCTGTTTTAACCTGTGCAGCAATAATACTGGGTGCCTGGCAATCTACTGGTATTGTGATTGGTCCTTTGGGGGGGGGGGTTAAAGTTAGCACGGAATCTGTCGGCCAGTATATTAGCAATATCTGTTGGCTCAGTATAGGAGGTACCATTGTGCAGTAGCTCAGAGTAAATCTGGGTATTGCCATGGAGAGTCTTTACATAACTATAGAAGGCCTTGTGGTTGTCTTTAATATCTGCTGCAATTCTGTTTTCATAGCTAGCTTTAGTGCATTTGATGAGGGATCTCAATCTTTTGTTGAGGCTGATAAGGGTGTTTTTCAAGTCTTGGGGCTTCGCCTTAGTCCGCATCAGTTTCCCGCTTCTGTTGTAGAGTTTGTTTATGGCAGTGGACCACCAGATTGGCTTCCTTTTTTTTTTTTTATTTTGAGGAGAGAGTCTTGGTTCTATTGGGTATGGCGAGATCCATGCATTTGTGTACGCGTTTGTACAGTGCATTGGTGTATGATTCGGCGGTCATGCACCTATTCTCCATTTGCATGGGTGCCGTGAAGTTAGCCACCTCTGTTTTTAGGAGCCCAAAGTTAGCTTTGGAAAAGTTTTTCATGGTAATTACCTTTGTGTGTGTGTGTGGGGGGGGGGGGGGGAGTTGACTACTGGTGTAGAGCAACTGCCGCCCACATTAGTAATGACCAGGTCAAGGATGTTGCTACCTCTAGTGGGGGTAAGAATGAGCTGGTCCACAGCATTGGAATTAATGAATTCCAGAAAGCACTGGGCAACTGTATTGGTACACGAGTAGTTTTCCCAGTTAATGGAGGAGTAGTTGAAGTAGCTCAGTATGAGAGTATTAGGTTGGACCCTAATATTCTCCAGGGTGCTTAGGAACGTTGAGTGTGAGTCTTGGGACATGGCTGGGGACCTACAGCAGGCTATGACCTGAATCGCTGTCTTACCCAGTGCTAGCTGCACCTGAAGTATCTCAGATGCATTATGTTGGGCTACCAGTCTGGAAGTTTGGGCATCCTTTATGAATATAGAAACACCACTGCCTTTGGAGCTTTGGTCCAAGTTGTGGGGCTGAAAGATGTGGAATGAGTTATAGCCTGGTAGTGTAGGGGTGCTTTCTGCTGCCATGAACCAGATCTCTGTTACAGCACAAATGTCGATGTTCTCCATTTTAAGGAGTGCTTCGAGTGAGTGCATTTTGAGATTTAGACTACTAGTGTTGAGCAGCATGACCCTCAGATTGCATTTGTTTGCAGCTGTTATGGTGGTAATTTGGTCTTTGGAACACTGCCTAAAAAAGGCACTATAGCGGTGGCAAGAGCCTTGGCCAATATCGGGAAGCCCAGGGTTGACACATGCAGACCATCTCTAGCAAAGCATCAAGGTCTGTCAATCATGGCATCCCAGTCAGACAGATACTGGATCCCCTTAGAATGACACCAGAAACTTAGCCAACTGTTGAAATCAATCATTTTCTGCTTGTGCTGTGGTATCATTCTGGGTGATGATAGGATGCTGCTTAGGGTCATACCTGCCTGGGCTACATAATCCAACAGCTTCTCCATGTCTTTTTCTTCATGCAGACCAGGGAGGTCTCAGGTCATTCACATCCACATGTACAATGAGAGAGTCATATTTGTACCTGCTGAGGGACCAGAGTGTATGCGTTATGTGGAGGATCCTGGCGCCTGACAGGCAGTTGACTGTCACGTTCTCCTTATGCAACTTAGTGAATGGGACATCAGTGTGCCTCATGAGCCTGTCACCTATGACTAGTGTCATACTCATTACAAATTGGATCTGGTCTCTAGGGGAAGAGCTTCCTTTGGTTCTATGGTTCTCAGGAATATCCTTCCTTAGGGCCGCCCAGGATCTAAAGTAGCTGGGGACTCTGTCCCAAGAGTCAAGAATAGATGAAGATTGACAACATCAGATAAATAAGTTATGTTCTTACCATAACATTCCATCTGTGTTGTCGATCGTCATCTATTCTTGGCATCTCTCTCTCCTTTCCCCTCCTGTGAGTTCCTGGAGAACTGATCACTTGTTCTGGATTCCTTGTTTAGTTTTCATCTTGGACACGGCTTCCTCATGTCTGGTATAACTTTTCTGTCTTCCTATACAGCTGCAAACTCGATCTGAGGTATTACAGAGGGGCACTGTGGGTAGAGTCTTAGCTCAAGAGATTTTTGGCTGGTGCAAGTTGTATAGCGACCAAACCGGTTCCGAGGTTCAGAACTGAATACCCAAAAGTCAAGAACAGATGAAGATCAACAACACAGAACATTATGGTAAGAACATAACTTCTTTTTTCTTTGAAGGTAACACCCTGGTTGAAGAGAGACTCCAAGATTGTAGTTCAGTCCTATCAAGAGGTCTCTCTTCCCTGGTTACCCCAAAAAGCATCCTTCTAGGTATCTCCCTGACCCAAAGATGATGATTTTACCTTGCCTACATTGGGCACTGGAACAGATGAAAAAGACATGGCTGACCCCAATGGTGGCTGAAAGGACTATACCAGAGGAACCCCAAGAAGAAAGTGAATGGTCTGAGGAACAATGGTTGACCACTACAGGGTTGCTTCACCAACGGCTGAAGTACCGTCTGAGCCCACAGTGATGGCAATTACTCTTCACAGTGTTTTTTTTTTTTTTTTTTAGGTGTAGCAACAGACGAGTCAGCAGGACAGTATTCATGCTGCAGACAAGGAAAAGGTCTGAATGCTGGTAAGCAGAAGTGAAGCGAGTCAGTCAGAAGGTATAAGTTGTTACACAAGCGTTCACAAGCAGCATACACACACTTACCGGCACAGTCCCCTTCTGTGTAAAATTAAAGCAGAGAAACCTGTCAGAAATGAAGCATTTGACCACAATGCACACTGACACAAAAATAAAGTTAAGTTGCCACAAAGAATACACAAGTAACAAAAACTTTTTCTGTTTAAAACACTTCTCAATCTTTCAATTCACACAGTTTAAAATTTTACATAAGCAGAAAACTTTTACCACCAAAATAGCCCCCAAATCAGAAAGTAAGTCCTCAGCCAAGAACAGCAGTCCCTGACAGGAAACATCCAATACTGAGAAAAATACTGGGTTTCTTAAAGCAGAAATACTGCTTTTAGTCACCAAATAAAATGTAATTAGATTTTCTTAAGAGGGGAACACATTCTGTGTGGAAGGGATCCCCTGTGGATACTTATAGGATCACAGGAAGTTACTAGGCTAATGGCCTTAGGGCCCTTGCTAGCCTAGCCAAGTTCTACCCTTATTTCCATGATCAGCACCTAATGCTACTGTCCAACAGGGACACAGGTGGAACCCCCAAGGGTGAATTTATGGCTGCCTATCCAATCATCCAGGCTGCGTTTGAAGAGGGCCAATGAGGTACTCTGTTTGACATGAAGTAGGAGTCTGTTCCAAAGGTAGGGTAATCTCTGGGATTCAAATCTGTCTCTACAGCAGGTTCTATTTGTGTCACATACCAGGTTAAGGTGTTTAAAGTGAATAACCTGTGTACCATTTGACTTGAGAATATGTAGTATTTCCAGTAAAGCATTGTCAAAGATTGCCTCAGAGTAGTCTGTATGAAACGGAATAAAGTGAAAGTGATTTCAGATGATCCACATAGTACAGATGCTGAAGACATTGAATTTTCCTTGTGAAGAACCTTTGTGGTTTCTCCAATTGCTGCAGTTGCTTGGAAAAGTGCATAGCAAAAGGGGCGTTGTACTCAATTAATGGCCTGATGGGGAAAGAGTAAAGAGAGGTTATAACTTCTTTTTTTTCTGGAGACAATGCCCTTACTTACGAGATGAGCAATATAGAATGCCCTACATACCACTGAGGAGACATGGTGACCAAAGGTGAGATTACTGTCAGCATGTGTGCCCATGTCTCTCACCACTGAGTGCGTACTTAGGGTCTTGCTAGCAGGAAGATCGCTCTTGCTGAAAGGGATGATAATACATGTTTTTGCATTGAGTTTATGGCCATGACTTTGGCACCAATTATTTGTTCGTGTAAGACCCTCTTGTAGGATGCTGACATCATTTGGAGATTCTATGACCGCTCCCATTTTGCAGTCATTGGCAAACTTTGTCATCCACAGACCTTTAGTTTTTGCTTGTACTTTGAAGAAATAGACTTAACTGCCAGAAATGAAACTTCAAGGATGACTGCTGCTCCAGCAGAACTTTAAGAGTTGCTTTCCTCTCAAGGTGGCAATAAAGTACTAAAGATTTCTTCACTCCGTTGATTTCTTTCCAGTGGTCTGTCTAATCAGCAGTCGGAGAGAAAGTGTGGGAGGAAGCCAGAGCTTTGTGAAGCTGACCAGTTGTATCCTGGGCAGGATATAACCCATGTAACCAAAGGCTACTGCAGCAGTGAGAATGCTGAACATCTGTTTCACTTTCATGACTGTGTACAAGTACCTGCTATATACAAGCAATTACTCAAACTCTTCTAATAGAGCGAAGTAAATGGAAACTACAAACACTGCTGTTTTTAATGCACTAAAAGCTGTGTTTTGAGGCATGGAATACTTGGGGCAAGGCAAACTCAAATGGTGGCCCACAGTAAGCAAACATGGAATTGGAGAGATTTTTAGAAGAATGGGAATTTCAGCATGTAGCCTCTAGCCACAGTGGAACAGACTATGCAAACTATGAAAAAAAAAACTTGAAGAAAGAACAGGGCTTTAACAGCAATGTTGCACAAATATATCTAGAATACAGAAATACTCCCTGACAATGTACACCTCTACTACCAGCTTACCTACTAGTGGATTACAAATGACAGAGAAGAACCATCTATATTCTACTTTCTTACTTCTACTTAAAAACATGATTTCAGCAAGAGAAAAATAACACTACGACAAAACAGCAAGAGATCTTGACTGCGGAAGGCAGGAGATAATGAGGCAGTGGCAAAGTTCCACAGAACATACAACGTTCATGATGAAAAACAGCTGGAAAGAAATTACTGCACACAGTTTTTTAAGACAAATATGACCCAAAAAGATTGTAATTGAGAGCCCATCAACCAAGGTGTATGTCGAGCTGTGCCAGGGAGACATCTAAGAAAGTATCCCAACAGCCATTTCAACATGTAGTGGTGGAAGAGCCAAATAAGTATGTCAGCATCAGAAGGGTACATCACAGACTCGCCAAAATATTCCAAATATGATAGAAAGTTGAGAAAGTAAGATGTTCAAAGAGCAAGGACTAAAAATTACTGAATATCTTTGCAAGTGTAGTAAGTGTTTGATTCTGTACATGGAACACTGAAATTGAAGAAAAATACTGAAACATCCTTCCAATTTTAAAGAAAGAAAACTGGGTACTTTTCCGTTAAACCCCTATCAGTTCTTCTCGCTGCAGACACAAATTGGCTACGTTATTTCCCTACTACCAAACAGACCTTGAAGTTTACTCTCATCTTGGCAGGAATAGTACCATACAATAAACAAACAAGTGATTATGTAATTTGGTGTAAAAAGTCTAAACTGCCTATGCTCGTCTAAAATATTATGCATGAATCATAAATATAACTGATTTAAAAATTTGTGGCTCAGTACAATGAACCCAACATACTGTCAGATTTGTTTCAGACTAAGTTTTTTATTTTTATCAGAATAAAATGTCTGCACCTCCTATATGTTAAAATCAAAAGGATAAACGGAAGGTAACTGTCTTCACAACAATGTAAACAGACAATGGCCAGGCAAAGAGACGGTCCACATATCTCAGATGCATGTTGTATAAAGAACAGACAGTGCACTGCAAAATAGGCAGACCTCATCCTCATTAAAAAGAACCTTCTTTACCTATTATCTGTGAAATATTCAAGGGTGTAAAGAAAATGTTTGTCAGAAAATGAACTGCAAAGTAGAACTACACAAACACACACACACATATATACATATATATATATATATATATATATATATATATATATATATATATATATGGGTCTACCTGAGATGGTCGACAAGCCATTTGATCGACTTTCATTTGGTCGACAATTCATTTGGTCAACAGGCAGATTTGCCCCCCTCCCCAATGTTGTGCGACCCTAGAGTTGATATATATAGTTGGGGGGGGGGTGAAGCCCCCCACATAAAACTGCTTGTCGACCAAATGAACTGTCGACCAAATGAGTGTCGATCATATGTCCTGTCGACCATGTGATAGGGATCCATATTTATATATATATATATATATATATATATATATATATATATATATATGTGTGTGTGTGTGTGTGTATTTTTGATAAAATAAACCATCCAAAGCAGCAATTCCAAATTGTTCTACTGTTTTGAAAAAGTGTTTGATGACAACATTCAAACATCTGAGGTCATGGATTCCTTGTAGTAAACATTAACTGCAGCACATAGCGAAGTGGTAGGGGTTTAATGGAAAAGTACCGAAAAATGTATATACATAATGTGCTTTTACTAATGTAATTCATTAAATACAGTAATATTTCAAAACCAAATGTCTGCATTTTTGAAAGGTATCCAAGTAAGCTGAAAACTAATTGAATGAAGGGTCAGGATATATGTTTACAATTTTAAGAAGATGGTATCTACAGCTTAAAGTCACTGTTAACAATATATATACTACATGTATATGGTCCAATATCTTCCATAATTCTACAGTCTAAATTACATACTGATGAAGCTGAACACATGCACTGGGTCTCATTATTTAGGCCATCCAAAACATCTAAATATTACACCTTGCTGGTACCAGAGTCCAAAGAATGGAAGGAAGGGCAGTGCTGGAAAAACACACATCTGGTCCCATCAAAGGTTGATTTTCAGTTGTAAACTTGGCTAGGATAATAAGAAGCAAAGAGTACAATCATCCACCCTGTCCTTTGAAGTAGCTGTACAAGGAGAAGAAAGCACATTTTAACAAACATTGGTAAAGCAAATACCTAGTATTAACCACTACAGATTTATACGCTGGGGAAGTATGAACATGACCTCCCACAAGGAAAAAGATCTCCTTTCCTTAATAGTAGGACAAGGAAAGGAAGAAAGAAAAAGTACACTCAGTAAGTAGGGGATAGACAACAGACTATGAAGCCATAAACCTAAAGGCTTCCACAGAGAAACAAGCACAATAGAACTGTTTGGAAAGGGAGTACCTAACTGTTCACATATGTGCAGAAAGCAAAAGACCAAGACTTCTCTGCCAAAAAGTGACTGCTGTTATGAGTCATAAGGTCGTTATATACCAAATCCAAAACAAGAGCAAGTTCCATGGAACAGAAGACTAAAACCTTGACTACAACCGGCGGGGGGGACGACTAGAATGTGAGGCACTAGAGAAACCAGTAGGTGAAGGCGCGAGTGAATTATCAATGTTAGCTCACCCATTTTGGGGAGGATGCAGATGGCTCTGCTCTGGAGTGGGTAACGCCAGCTTTTCAGGCTGTTGGGGTAAGGATGTCATCCAAGCAAAGCATCAGGAAACATTAAGATCTGTGTGGATGGGATAAGGAAGTAAAGCACCCTTCATGACTGCAGGCTGATGGCCATCCACATCTTGCTCCCACCTCTAATGTCCAGCTGAACAGAACAGGAGCCACAGTGAGGATGTATAAGCTCTTTTAAAAAGACGCTCTCTTTCCTACTGGATGATGTGAAGTGCAAGTCAGCTATGGCAGACCAAAAAGAATGAAAGTACACCCAGGGATACAGACATTACGGCCAGCAGGCTTGACACATTACGGCCAGCAGGCTTGACAGGTTTAAAGTATACAACAAATTTAACATTCCAACAAAATTAAATATGAACAAATAAAAGTGCCTTTTAATATTTGTTGGAAATATTAGTTTTCATTTGTCCACTCAGCCAGCTTACAAACACTAAACACACAAATGATATATTCGGACTGTCAAAGAAGCCATTTGAAGGTGAAGACTTTTCCATCAAAGATTACTTCTCCGCAGTTACTACTGTAAACATTACTTTACTACACCTGACTGCCATTTTCTCTGCATGTCTATGGAGCACCATGCTTACAAGAAAGGATGATAACAATACAGTGTAGATCAGGACTCATGGCACAATTCCAACAGTCAGATTGATAAGTTTAAGCTTGTATGTCTGAATTCAACTCACAACTCAAATAAAATATTCTGAATAAAATCTCAAAAATAGAAAAACAGTATCTTATCAGTCAAGGACAGCATAAACCACTAACGCTCTCTGGTTTTAGAACTACGTGGCATTTTACTGTCCAGTGAACTTCTATAAATTAATGTACACAATATCCTCATGTACTGCACAAACTGTTACTACAGCATTATCAGCCTACAACAAACAAAAGTTAATGGTATCTTCAACTATTCTGGCAAGACTCCCTCCCCCCCAGAAATGACAGCATTATAGGCATTAATTGAAAGGCAAGACTTCACATATTTTGGAAGCTGTTTTTACTTACTTTTAGAAACTTTAACTCCTCCTCATGCCTTCCAGAAAGAGCCATCTGCGCATGTGCAAGCTTGATAGACTTGTATAGCGCTTTCCAGCCCCAGTAATCCCAACTTGTACTTACTTAACCCCATCTTCTGTGCTGTTGCAATCAAATCACCATGACTAAGAACAGCAGTGAAACCACATATAGGGTTGGGGGATAGAGAAAATGGGAAAAAAGGTAATGTCTCATCTTCACTACTTTTACACTGTCTCATTTTCCAAGTATTTTACTTTCAACATCACCCTACTAAAGTAACAATGGTTCTCCTCAATATATTACTACAAATTAAACTTGGAGATTAAGATTGGAGCCACCAGATGAGGGAATTTCTGCAAACTCTGCTGATAGGAATCGGTAAGTCCAATGGGTGGTGAAGGATGGACCACTGAACCAGCAAAGTCCACTGGAGAATCCTCATGTGTAAGAGAGCTAAGGGTGCGAGATTGATTGCTGCTGCCATGGACCCTAAAGCTCTCAAGACTGACTCCGCTGACGGGGCAGGTGACTGAAGAAGGGCTAAAACGTGTAAGGTCAAACTGCGAAGTCTGTCTGATGTCAAGAAGGCCTTGGTCTGAAGCGTGTCTATTCTAGCCCCTATGAACTCCAAGACTTGAAATGGTTGAAGGGATGACTTCAAGTTTATGGTGATCCCCAATCGAGATGCTAGAAGTAGGAAGCAATCCCTGGCTAAGCAGAGTAGATGCCTGGTGGGGGTGGTAAGGAGCCAGTCGTCTAGGTAAGGAAAAACCTGTATTCCCAGAAGTCTCCGGTGGGCCGCTACAACTGCCATGACCTTGAACACCCTGGGGGCTGTGGTGAGGCCGAAGGGTAGGACCCTAAACTGGTAATGACTGGCCCCTAGCCGAAAGCGGGGGAATCTCCTGGATCGCCTGTCCATGAGAATGTGATAGTACGCATCCTTGAGGTCTATGGAGCACATCCAGTCCTTCTCCTGCAGCAGGGGCAGAATGGAATGAAGTGTGACGATACGGAATTTTTCCTTTGCAATGAAGAGGTTCATTGCTGAAAGGATGAGGATCGGCCTTAAGTCCCCCGTCTTTTTTGGCACCAAAAAAAACCTGGAGTAATTGCCTAATCCGGATTGGCCTGGGGGAACGTGCTGGATGGCTCTTTTTTCTAGCAGCTTTTTTTACCTCTAAAGCTGCAGCCTCCCTCTGACTGGGTGGAACATCGGGGAGGTGCCTCGACTGAGGAGGCAGGTTTATGAAAGGGATTGAGTAACCTCCATATATTATTCGAAGCACCCAGCAGTCTGTTGTGATGGACTTCCCCATTGGGCCAGGTGCTTCGAAAAACACCCACCGACTGCCTCCAGAGAGGAGCAGTTGGGCAACCCCTCAGGCTGCTGCATGGTTCGGTCAGAAAAAGGTTCCCACGACCCAAACTTTTTCGGCCCCCCTCTGGCTCTGGGCCGGCGTCCACCTTGTCCCCTTCTGCCTCTGAAGGACAAAGTGTCCTTAGCATAACGGGACTGCTTAGACTTCTGGAACCACATCTTCTTTTGTCCTCTCTGGTTCCTGGAAAAGGACCTTTGAGGAGCCGAGAAGCAGACTCCGACGGCAGACAGCATCTTCCTCGCTCTGAACCAATGTGTCGTGGAAGGTCTTCCCAAACAGGGTAGAACCGAAGGGTGTGTTCATGAAGGACGCCTTGAAAGGTTCCGCAAAATCACAAAGCTGGAGCCAGGTGTGACTCCTTAAGGCGATGCCAGACCTGCTGGCCCTAGCGGACCCCTCCGTGGCATGGGAAAGAAGCCGCATAGACGTGTTTGAAACAGATTTCAGAGTGGCCATGTGAGCCGAGAAAGTCTGTTTGTCCACGTTCGACATGGACTCGGGGGAGACTCAGCGTATTCTTTCACCAGATCCCGCTGAAGTCTAATTACATGGGCCAAATAATTCAGCGCCCTTATGGAAAAGGAAGCTGAAGCAAACATCCGCTTCCCGATACGATCCATCATCCGAGACTCCTTATCAGGGGGATGGATCAAGGAACTATCCTGGGCAAGTTCCTTCTTGGTGGCTGCCGCCGCCACCACCATGGCATCCACTGGGGAACCCTTACTCCAAGCCGTCCTATCCACAGGGGGACTAAGAATCCTATCTGGCCTCCTGGGGATTGGCTCTATAGTATCCAGTTCCTTCCATGCCCTGGTAGTGATGAGGTCAACTAGGGGGTCGGCCGGAGGGGACACCCAAGAGGTAGACAGGCCTGCATCGAACGCCTCCAAGAACACTGACTCGTCCAAGGAAGGTTTTTGGGCTAACCACCCCCCCTTTAGGTGAAGCATTTCCATAATGTCTCCAAAGGAGATGTCCTCGGGGGGTGACCTGGGGGAACCTTCCCCTTCCTCCAAATCAGTGTCCTCCATGAGGGACTCAGGGGAGTCCAAGTGCCTCCGCTTACACTTATGTTTGTGAGGGGCCTCCTCGGTGGGACTATCCGAGGAGGGCTCACCAACAGGGTCGTGTTCCACCAGTGGAACGGGCTGGGGCATCAACGCAGGCTGTCCCTGGGACTGGATGATGGAAGACAAGCCCAGCTGCAAGGGAGTGGGGGCAGGATCCTAAGAAAGAGCAGGGGGTCTCGAACATCTCAAGAGGACTCGCTCCACCATGTCGAAAGCCGAAGGTAAACCGATCTCTCTGGGCTCCGTGGTTAACACCCTCGGGTCCAGCGTGGGGATCGGTGTCAGAGCCGAAGCTCTTGGACCCAAGAGGGAAGTGTGCTCCCACAGAAATGGAGCCGAAGACACACTGGCCCCCTCAGATCAGACGCACGCCTCTCTGCCCGAGAGCTCGGATCTGAAAGGGGATCCAACAAACTCGAGGGCATGGCCGGCATCAAGGTAGCGATAACCATCGGCCCTGACTCTGAGACTCCTCGGATCTGAAGGCTCCGAAACCAGATAGTGGATCGGAGAAGGAGCTATCGGGGCAAAAAGTGTGGCTGAACTCCCCCCCAGAGGGGGGGGGGCAGCAGCGCTCCCATCTGCAGTTGGGTTTGGAGGAAACGATGCATCATCTGGTTCATATCAGCATCGGAGAGACTACGGGTCGACCTAGAGGAGGCAGCCGAAGTTGGCCAGGAGGGCCGCCGCGACGACCTTGAAGATGGTCGGGCCTCCTCCTCCGGCGAGAAGCGTGGAGAATGGAGCCGAGGGGAGGAAGGCCCGGAGACCTTCTGGGGTGAGGAGAGCAGCTCAGCAGGCGGGGTCGAGGGAGCCGAGTCGGCACGCCGCTTGTGGCTTCTATGCCTCTCTTTCTCCCTAGCTCTCTCTTTCTCCCTCTCTATCTCATCTTTTTTAGAGTCCCTCTCTCCCTGGGAAGAAGTGGGTGGTTGAGTCCCAGCCAGGGGAGAGGGGACAGCAAGCTGAACAGCTGCAGCCACGGCTGTAGCCACCGAGGGAGAGGAGGAGGAAGCCGACTCCGCAGGTAGGAGACCCGCCAGAATCAGCTTATTCCTCCTATCCCTCAGGGCCCGGGGGTTAAAAGGCTGTGCAAATTTGGCAGACCGATGATAAATGTGGTACCACCAGGCAGAGGATGCACTGAGTGTGGCCATCTGCTGGGGAAAGCTTATGGCCACACTCAGTGCACTTAGAAAAGATGGCTTTTGGGGCCTCGGCTATGATTTCTGAACTAAAACACACACATGCCCACACAAACACGTAAGGGGAAGGGTTACTAAGCTTTAAACTATGAGGGGATGGTAAAACTCAGGGGTTTAAACTAGGAAATTATACTATCCACACACACACAAAAGCTAAGAAAGATTTTGAGAAAAAATCTACTCACAATCGCCTAAACGCTAGGAGCTCGAGAAAGTCGTGCCTGACAAAGCCGCAGCAAACAAGATCTGAGGATTGGAAGGAGGTAGCAGGGTATTATGGGTAAGGGGAGGAGCTTGGAAAGCTGCCGGCTCGGATCCGGGTCGGATTCGATACCCACAGGTTGATGATCAAATGAAGTTACCTACTTCAGATTTAAACTTAACCCAATTTTCCTTTCTGGTGGGCAACATTTATGAAAGTCTACCACTAAATTCTACACTTCAAGCAATACATAAACTTCCTCTCTCACACCCCTTTCCATCACAACATATTTCCACTACTAGCCTGCCAACTACTCCCACAAGCTGGAAGCATTTATCTCAATCCTGGCCTATACACATTTATAGTAGCAAATTTAAACACATGCAATAGAAACAACGAAAGGCACAAATTAGAAATACGTCGCCTCAGAGTGATCATACCATAATGGGGATAAAAGAATCTTGAAGTCTTGTGGATACCCCCTAATATCTCCAAAAACGACACTATATATACAGACAGTGTCCTTATCCTGGTCAACAACACTATCTCCACAACCTTAATAGCAAAGAGCAACATTACAAAACAATCACAAAAGTACAGTAATCCAAATGAACATCTCTAAAGTAATTCTGACCATCATGTACATCTCACATGCTGCCATCCCAGCAATATATGAATCCCTCAACAATACCATCTTGTGAGACACTACACGCCATAAATGTATTAGTCCAGCAGACTTTAGCCTAGAGTTCACAGACCCCTTAAAAGCACAGCTGAACAGAGTAACATTAATCCATAATGGTAACCTAACAGTCCAAAATAGTTCAACAATTAAAATATCCACAAACGACTACTCCCAAATAGATACCATGCTCACAAATATTCTGAAAAGCTACTTTCACTGTATGCCCTCTTCAATTCGTTCAGAGACCACAACCCTATTTTCTCACCAAGGCCATTAATCCCCCCAAACTACATAACCTCAGGAAGAATTGCAGAGTCATCCAAAGATGCCTTACTTACTTAACTGCATAAAATTGACTGCTCCACCCTTTATTCAGCCACCAACATGGAGACTGCCCGATCAATATTCCCAAAAACCTTAAATCCTATACAGAATACAATCTATCCTCTAAAAGAAGATGACAATGTCTCAGCTTACTACATCTAGCTACACAAGTCAAACTTAGGAATTAGGCCTGGAAACAATGGAAAAAAAAAAGATTCCACTAACCACAAAAAAAATCATCACATGCAACTTAAAGCACGGCACCAGAGTAACTACTGCTGTCAAATTGCTTTTCTGCATTTCCTCTCAAAAGTCATACATCAGCCAACTTAAATAATCTTGGCAGACAGTAAAGAGTCTGCCAGCTAAAAGATATTCCACAGAACTACAGGTAAAAAAAAAAAAATAAATACCCAAGACACTCAAGGTTCGAGTTAAAAAAAAAAAAAAAAAAAAAAAAAAAAAAAAAATTTGTACCTCTTTCAACCTCAAGAAAACCCCCTTCCACCCACCAAAACCAATCTCACAGATGGACACACCGCACACTTCTCTTATCTGCCTCCCATTTTATTTTAAAGTCAAATGCCTTTTCAGAAAACTCCATCACAAATGCAATAGCAACTTCTATACTACTTACTCTTTACTATTTAACGCTGGATACCAAGTCCATCTACTACTTCTTACACATTTTTTAAATTCATCCTTACAATGAAAACAATCCTCAAACTGTTCAAGCATGTATTCATTATTCCACTACCTAAGGAGCCTACCCTCAAAACAGATGAAGACTTCTAACCCATCAGAAACACTGAACCATTAGCTAAAATACTAGAAACGCTTACATGTAACGCAACTCTGAAATATCCTATTGAATATGGCATTCTTCCAGATAGGCAGCATGGGTTAAACCCAAATACAAAACCATAATTTTCACAGTATCTTACTAAACAAATCTAGCAGGTAAACTGACTAGGGTCATATTTTTGATCTACAAATAGCCTTTGATTATGTAGAACATGACATTCTCAGAACTAAAATGAAAATCTGTGCTTTCACAGAAGGCGCATGCTAATGATTCACTAACTTCCCTCACAGAAGAAACTTAACTACTGCATTTAGCCATAATTTTAACTGGTCTGGCACAATTAACATAAGTGCCCCCCATACCTCTGTCCAAGGCTCATTATTATTTTCTCTATTAATCAATGACCTTCCTGTTCTGTCAACAACTTTAATGGCTTACTATATGCTGATGACACAGTCATTACCAAGGAAGGCACCACATCATTAGAACTAAGCAAACGCTAACCCCAGCTCAGTGGCACAGAGGGGTAAAGCCCTGAATGTGACCCGGATGACCTGAGATCTATTAGTGTCTCTGGAAGCAGGAAGAGCCAAGGAGAGACACGAGACAGATTCAAAAATTTCACAAGCATGCCACCCTGGGAGGGAAGTTTGTGGTGGCTCCTTCCCTGTGGTAACCAGGCACTCCAGGGGAATATAGTAGGGCAGTTCCCTGAAAAGAGGTCCAAGGGTAGAAAGGTCATGAGTGGATCCACTCAAACCAGTGTGGTAGCCCTTGAAAAGGTATGTCAAGGAGCAGCCACACCTATGTTTCTAGGGTATAGGCAGTCCTCCGCAGTAACAGAGTCGAGACCACCACCATGGGTGTGGTTAGACCACATCTCTAAAAATACCTTAACAGCTGTCAGGATGAAGGCTCTGTGATTGGCTCTCACCTCTTGAGAACCCACAATGAAAAGAGCATTCTTCCCCCGTGCAAAAACATTGAAAAGTGAGGTATAATCTGACTACATAGAAAACTGACAAATCTGACAAAATCAAACCACATTTTTCAATGTTTTATTGGGGGGGCTGTAGCCCCACGAACCCCTGCTAATTCTATACATCAACTCAGAGCCTACACAACAGTGAGGAGAAGGCATAAGCCCTCCCCTAGCATCACTTCCATTCTGACAGTGTTTTCAGGATAGATATTTTTCTGTTGATCTTTATCTTGTTTGGATCATTTCAGGTAAATGTGTGAGCACATATATATATATATATATATATATATATATATATATATATATATATATATATATGTATACACATATATACACACACACACACACACACACATATATATATATATATATATATATATATATATATATATATATATATATATATAAGCATGGCTTCCGTCCTCATCACAGCACTACTTAAGCCGTCCTAGCCTTTACTAACACCATAAACCATAATTGCAACAATAATTATATATCCCCAGCCCTCTTCTTGGATCTTTCCAAGGCATTTGATATGATTGATCATTAACTTTTAA